>NW_008751857.1:96579-100130 GCF_000715545.1 Opisthorchis viverrini | reverse complement strand
ATATATATATATATATATGCCTTTTTCTGTGATTTGTGAGTGTCTGACTACATAGTCAATAGGAGAAAATTTGCTGTCGACTTCTTTTGCGTGCATCCATATTTGCACGTCCTACGCACCATTAGGAGAATCACACTCCACGAAAAGAATAATGCTTGTCCGATCTCCCTGCTCCCTACGTGACTTATCAGTTCGCGTACAGTTTTAGTATGACACCTCGGAGGGACAGAACGACATCTATCATCTCGATCGTGCGAACACACTGAAACGACAGTTACGGCTGAATTCGCAATTGAATCAAAAGTGTCGGAGGTCCATAGAATTCAGCTTCTGAATCCATAGAAACGCATATCCACACAAACCGTGTGAATGACTCGTGGGAAATATGAAACCTGAACCATAAGCTGTTAGTAGTCAGCGGCACTCTGTATTTGATGAATGAAGTTACGCTATCAAATGGTATTGCTGTTTGTCGGACGAGAGTGCTGTTTTCAATCTGTTTAAATTTCATTCTTTAGTTGAAAAATATGAGTTTTTGGAATCCCAGGCTTTCACTCACATGATTCTTCTCAAACTAGGTAAACCGATGATTTGAAGGCGATATGAAGACTAATCTCCAATGAGTCGTCTTATTCTCAACCTATTTTTAACGAGTGTGTCACATTCTTTTTTCACTGTAAACTTCTGTGAGATTATAGGGGTCCTGTTCGTGAAAGCCAGTCAATATTCGAAATTTTTTATGCACAGTAGACATAGAATGTCACTCTCAGTACACCAGATTTTTAACTCCTTAGTCGTACACACGCTCAGTATCCACGCAAATTAGTTCTGTGCCTTCTTTGGACAGTAGGGCTTGTTTGTGTCAAATAATCGTTGGTACAAGCAATAATCCATATTACTTTGATCGATCAGTAATGGTTCGAGTGGTTGTCTCACCAAATTTGCATTTTCTACAGCTGTCGTAACTAAAGCACAACAAAAGATCGACAGATAGAGAGAATGCGTATCGATATCGGTGCTATCAGTTTTACTCAAATTTCAAACTGCCTCCGAGCTTTTAGTAGCTTGATGTTAACCGGAGATTCGGGTGAATATCAGCTGAAACGCTTGTTTGCAGTATGCTGCACGCTGGCCGCTTCGTGTTCAAGATGTCAAATTATATTTTTTGACACAACACCATTTATGACGTTGATGAAAACTCGTCATTATTCTTCAGTGGATATTTCGCCCTGCAAATGAAGCCAATCCATGATTCATGAAAAGAAGCCCTAAATAGCTGTTTCGTCCCTTTTGGGAATCGCCAACAGTACCCAGCTCACGAAACTCCGAAAAAGCTACGGACGAGGAGACCAATGACCTGACACGCATTTCTCAGCGGTAATACCAGTATGTTTTACTGCGTACCAGTGGACATTCAGATGCCATCAAGTTAGTCTGGTGGGTTCTGAGATCTCTATCAACCGGTCATCCTAACCCACTGAACCCCGCTTTCTTTTTTCCTCTCAAGCTCCCCTCTTTGGTAGCTTCCACATATTGTTCGTTTACACTAAGAGGCATGTTTTCTGTTATTGATCGTTACTCAAGCCACCGCTGCACACCACAACGTTACTGAAGGAGAACCAGGGAAGACAAGAGGGCAATTTCAGTTGACTTGTGTAGTGGCATAAAAGCAACTCAGAAATTCTCTCCCAGTAGACTTTTGTTTGGGGACGTTTTTATGTCCTTTTAACGAGAACTAGTTTGATTGGGGCCTAACTGGGACTTATCAAGTTATAAAATCTGCCACACTATCTACCTGTGCACCCAGAGGTTGTTTCTCAACGCAGAAGCTACTGATATTAGACCAACAACTACTGATATGTCTTGCTAATATCTCAGTATCTTGGCGAGCTTACTTGGAATGAAGTTTTCCAATAGTGACTAACACCTCATGTTCAGTTGGCTACTAACTGAGGTAAAAACTATCATACGGGATGACCACTGTGGCACCTAATGGGGACCAATTTATCCTGAATTATGGTGGTTTGCGCGGTTTCGGACAACAAGTTAAGAACTGGCGAATAGTCGAGGCTGTCACCCATCAAGAGCGTTCCCCAATTCTACTAGGCTTTGTCGGTTTCCGTATTCACACACGCCTACACGCATAAACAAACGTCAGACTTCAAAGTCACAATAAGATCGACAAACTGGTCTACAGTTCACCTATAAGTGGTCATGTTGGTATTTACGTTTACGTCTGATGTGCTTATTAATCACTGATCATACCATGATTGGATATATGTTGTATAGGTCAGACAAGGTTTTGTGGTCACGTGTGTGATTTCTTTAGCCAAGAGGGTCCCTAGTAGAACATTTATTCGATGAAATCAGAAGGTGAATTTCCTTTTGTAAATACCCATTTGGCTCCTTACCGTCTTCCGAACAAATGAGAGCGGAAATTCACCCTGTTATTGTACATTGGATCTGTGTCGCTTGTTCGAAGTCATCATCTCGAAAGTTATCTGAATTATACAGACATTGTTGTATGTCTACCCATCCAAGTATTCTAAAGTGTTCTTAAGTGGTCTGTCTAGCTGAACGGCCTTTCAAAGCATTTCATCGTATTTCGTTGGACTTTATTGACTGTTTGCTGTGCCAATAGCATGGCTGCGATGTA
The DNA here is from genome assembly GCF_000715545.1 of Opisthorchis viverrini. Taxonomy (NCBI): domain Eukaryota; kingdom Metazoa; phylum Platyhelminthes; class Trematoda; order Opisthorchiida; family Opisthorchiidae; genus Opisthorchis; species Opisthorchis viverrini. Next base: position 97,474 of record NW_008751857.1, on the reverse strand, counting down.
ACTTTTCTAGTTCTACGACATCTGGCAATTACAAAGCACCACAAGATATAATTTCTCTCACTATCACATTTGTGTGCGATCGCTTGGGTTTGTTCGTGGAGAGAGGAACAGAAGACAACCGATTTTGAGACCGACTTTTATTTCGACTGCTTTTTGATAAGATGGACCTAGGCGATACGGATAGTGAAACAAGCACACTGGTCGAATTAAAAGGTTAGGCAATGTCAGAATTCATATGGGGACGTGGGTCCAATCAGTTAAAACACCGGCTTTGTCCGTTGAGCGAAAATTCTCTGGGGAATCGGATTTTCCCGTCGAAATTAAGGGCGATCTGGTTTGTAACCCAGTTTACAGTGCTTTTGATGAACATTCAGGTACAAAAAAGGTGCATCAAATAACAGCCAAAGTGAGAGCAACAACATGTATAGTTCCGCAAGTTCGCCTGAGTTATCGTGATGAACTTGGGTCCATAGAGTACATTTTGCAAACAGAATGCAAAGCTTACTGTTTCTTATTCTCACGCTGATATGTCGGCCTGACTACTGACAGAGAGCCCGCATGGTGTCCAGTTCTAGGTCTTCACAACTGGTTGGTTCTTTCTCAAAACGAATGAGCCACCTAATACCTTGTTTATGTTAAGTAGTGCCGGACTCGATGTGTTGGTTGGGATTGGTGGATGCCACACAAAATGTTCTCATTACTTCTGATTGATTGTATCCTATTTCTTCTTGACCTTGTTGCTTGAACATCATTTTTTCTATGCTATTCTTCAAATCCCGGTTGCTATTAAGACTTCTGCTGAATTTTTGTGTCATGCACCACTGATGCAGTCCCATCTCTCGGGGGGGGGGGGAATCAAGGGGCTACTTGTTTTCCGTTCGGCCTTTTCTCACTA
>NW_008751857.1:0-96552 GCF_000715545.1 Opisthorchis viverrini | reverse complement strand
ATGCAGCCCCCTCTCCCGGGGGGGGGGGAATCAGAGGGCTACTCGTTTTGCGTTCGGCCTTTACTCCTTACTGACTTTACTGACCAATGGTAACGTGCATAAAGTCAATGTCACCTTGTGAGTATAGTCATCTAACCGAGAAGGGACGGAATAATCTATACATCTGAGAGATCGAAAGTGAAACAAACACACCAGTTGGATCGATAAAACCAGCTCAGCTACTGTCATATCAGGGATGGAAGACTGTTGATAACGATAAAAACCGTCTAACTTATGGAGCTCGCAGAAAAGCGACTGGTCGCTTCCAGTAAAATTAAACTGCACTCTGGAACTCAACATCGGCGACACCAAAGATGGGATATGTACAGGTTGAACACCTTCAGGTTCGAAGCATGACTTCTGTCACATAGGTAGTCGACTTCCTGCATTGCGTTTGTTGTCCGTGTGAACTGACCAAGAACTAATCATTCTTTCTACGACAGTTTTTTTTAATGTTTGGCCAGCGTTATCGAAAAAGTCTAGTGACAATCGGTAGATTTATTGCTGGACAACGTTTCGCCTTTGACACAAGAGCTTCGTCAGGCCAAATTACTAGGTTCCGTGGTTGGCGGATGGAAAACCGATCAGATAACTCAAGCTGAATCTATGTTGGGTGTCGGCCGAGGGGTTTTTGTGTGTTTGGTTGGGTGAACATTTGATGGTCCTTCTTAAACGTCGTTTGAACTTTGCGGCCGTGTGTGTGGATGGGCTAGTGCTAAGATAGTTATGCATGAGGGATGGTGTGACCTTTGGTCGGGTTGGAATTTCCACCCCACCCCCACCCCTCGGTTTTCGCTAATGATTCTACGTGGATTGACAACCACACAGTCACATGTCAACTCGGCCCATCTAAGATCGCCTTCCATACGCTCGCCAGTTCCACACACACCATTCTATTCACGCTGTGATGCTTAGTAATTTCCACCACCTCGGCTATCAGCCGCTGTGGTGTGAATCGCTGGCCCCGTCTTAAAAATTCCACATTCTCCAGATCTATTCTATGTCCCGTGTCTAATGCATGTACCGCCATCGCTGAGTCTTCGATCAGCGTTTGGTATTCTTTTGCATTCCTTGGTGGTTTGTTTATCCTTCTTTTATGCTCCCCAATTCTGGTGTGCGATTCTCTGGTAGTTTGTCCTATGTAAAACTTCGTGCGATCGTTACAGTTAATTTTATACTCACAGTCCCTAGGCCTTTCAACCGGCAATGGATCTTTCAATTGCATCGAAACTGAGCGTAGCGTTTTTCCCTTCTGTAAAGCTACTCGAATATTGGCTAATCTTCGAATAACTTCCGATGTTCCTGCTTTATATGGAGCTACTGCTGTGCCAATCCATTCCCTACTGAGTCCAGATACTGGAGAAAGTATCTTTCTTAGTTGACGCTTAATCAAACTCAATGGGTATCCTATTTCTTGAAGCCTGTTGGCAATCTTGAATTGAACTGCCGTTCGGTCGATCCCTCCTGTACACAGCGGTCTGACTCGACGGAACGTGGATGAGATATTACTGGCGTACACGAACTTTGGGTGTTCTGATAAGTAGCTTAAGACGGTTCCTGTGTCTGTTGGTTTTTGTTATATAGTAGTTTTTAATTTCCCACCAATTTTATGTGTTATACAGTTCAGATAGGGTAATTTGCTCAGGGTGGACTCTATTTGCACGCTAAACTTCATGTGTGGATTGAAACTGTTGGGTCGTGGGAGCTTTTCACGTTATCTTGTTTGATTACAACAAAGGTATCGTCAAAATGACGCCAAAAAGCTTCCGGTGGACAGTGATATCCGGCCAAGGCTCTTTGTTCGAAGTCCTCCATATAAATATTAGCTAAAACTGGGGATATTGGAGATCTCATTGCCAGACCTTGTTCTTTGGAGTAGACAGTTGTGTCCAAGACAAACTGACCAAGATTCAGGCACACTCTCATGCCCTTAACAATTTCATCCACCGAGAGCTGTGTCTGTTCCCCGAGTGTCGTGTCTGCCAGTAATAACCTCTTAGTTACCTCTAGAGCATCTGCACTAGGGATGTTTGTTCACACTGAGACTATGTCAAAACTCACGGGGACTTCGTCCATCTCCAAAGAAAGCCTTGCAAGGTTCGGATAAAAGTCGGAGCGAGTGTAAAGTGCCAAGTGTTTAGGAGTGACCGGGTAGTGAGTATGCAACCTGAACCTGTTTTCAAAGCATGTATGGGATTCGTTGTGAGGCCATGAGGAAGAGTTTGCCACGGTTAATAGCGATTTTCTTAATTTTTTTTTGTCGTGGTGTGTTAATCCGCCTAACAGAATCACCGAAGGAAGAGCGCGGGGCCTTGAATGAAAAGGATCACTCGCCGTGTATTGTGGACTCCTCAACGAAATGTGTCCTTTTCTAGGGGGCGGTTATGGAGTGGAATGATTGTGTTTTCGCTTCATTTTCACTTGCTTACTTTGGAGTTAGACAACTGTTTGTTCGAAACATGACCAAAGAATTTCATTTCGGAATTATCATGAAATATTCTGACCAAATATACTGTCCAATTCACAGAAATTTCTTAACCACCTCATATCGAGATCTCAACCTAGTCATCCTACGAGCAATAGAACAAACAAACTGAACTTTAATGCCATCTAGTTTCTTACAACACTCGTGATTCTGTGAACATTTCTGGGCAATTATCACTCTACAAGTCGAATTATTTCGAGGAGAAAGTGAAGTCAATGAGGTAATTAATTTCGTTAATCCCGCTAACGAATGCTGTCATTTCATTCGCAGCTGAACCAGAAAGAGCTACAGAGAGAGAGAGAGGATGAGAAGGATGGATTGTTTGGCTGCTAGTCTGCTTGCGCAACATGCCAACTGACACCGTGAGTTTAACTAGGATCTGACAAAGTTCTGTTCGACTTTATCCCTAATGGAAATCTAAAAGGAGAATCGATAGATCGAAAATCTTTCAGTGGATATCAAGAGATCAAGACCCTGTCTGTTTGGGAAGTCCTGATAGGCGTTCAAATGATTAACGCATCCAGAAAAGGCAGTTGGGTGAAGGCATCCTTTTTCACTATCTCATTGTCAGTCTCGTCGTTACTTACTGAAATAGCATTAACATAAACTATGGGACTTTCATATGATACAATCGGGACACAAAGCGTATACACGGAACTTCAGACACATTCCCCCACAGGACTGTTTTTCCGTGTCTCTGTGATTGCACACTTCCTTCGTTAACTGGCAAATCCACTCCTTCTGGGGTCACTTTGAGCTTACTTGCTTGCTGGTATATTCTGGGCAAAACCTGAGGCTACTACACTTACCATTGTAACCTCTGTTTAAAGATTTATATACGGCATATAGGCGATACTTATTAGGTGATCATCCAAACACTGACTTCATGTTCATTTGAGAAGCATTTAACAAAGCTGCTTGCTGACCCACTGCTCGGGTGGAACCGTCAAATGCATCTTCTACACGAAACCAAGATGGAAGGGCCAATATACTCACTTCTCAAATTATGTTCAATTTGAGGTGAATAAAATCTAGCGCGGCATCTATTCAACAGAGAAAACCAAAAGATACAATGTACACCGGAAACACCTGGTGACTGTGGTGGTCTTGATATGTTTTTTTTAAAAAAAAGACAAAGTACAAAAGGAAGAGCAACAGCCCGGTGGTACAGAAGCCTGTTTGTCTTCGGCTTTTATACGGAATAGGTATTATCAACTAGTTGTTAAGTCAGAACCTTACGAGGATATTCGGACGCAAATTTTATTCATTCTCAGCAGTTGCATTATGCTCAGATAACAGTTGGGAAACCAACTACCTCGTCAAGTCGATTGTGTGTATCCATCGTTCTTCTTGCTCCCTATAACGGCCGGAAGGAAAACAGCATTATCTAAGTAACTGTTAAGAAATGTTCACTTTCGGCTACCAGAGGGTCTGGTGCGACACATAGGCAGTTCGGCTTTGGCTCATTGTGGTGGTCTGATATGTTTTTTTTAAAAAAAAGACAAAGTACAAAAGGAAGAGCAACAGCCCGGTGGTACAGAAGCCTGTTTGTCTTCGGCTTTTATACGGAATAGGTATTATCAACTAGTTGTTAAGTCAGAACCTTACGAGGATATTCGGACGCAAATTTTATTCATTCTCAGCAGTTGCATTATGCTCAGATAACAGTTGGGAAACCAACTACCTCGTCAAGTCGATTGTGTGTATCCATCGTTCTTCTTGCTCCCTATAACGGCCGGAAGGAAAACAGCATTATCTAAGTAACTGTTAAGAAATGTTCACTTTCGGCTACCAGAGGGTCTGGTGCGACACATAGGCAGTTCGGCTTTGGCTCATCTATAAAAACAGGACAACTCATGAATAGTGTTACCATCTTTAAATTCATTATAGAGGTCATTCTAAAACTCCCAAGACCGGTAGGGGCACGACCGGAGCTGTGATCATCCACGGTCTCAGTGATCCGCAGTCGACAAGTGATCCACCCCTAGTTGAATCACTTGGCCTATTTTTCTTACTGGCTGTATAGGTCTACTGATTCCATTCTACTGATAAGAAAATCAAACTATTCCTTCACTCTGACATCCAGAACAGTAAGTGAGCTATTGTTTGAAACGTTGGATGAGCTGATCACATCTCTGAAGGATTGACGCGTTTACGCTTAGCGTGTGCCGGTAAAGTACCACTAAAACTAGCCTCACCTCTCAGGTATGTGGTGTTTAACGGTCCATAAAGCCAAGAATGGATTCTAATACGAACGGATTTCGAATAGGTCACTTCTTCTCTCTGATGTGGACTGTCCAGAAATCTGCAACATGACCTAGGAGGTCAAGACAGATTTTACAGTTCCCGCAACTACCCACAACACACCAATGATGCCATCGCTTGAACCATTTGTGTGATATTAAAGCTTTTTTCAGGTGTTGTACAAATGTATCCCCCTCACTCAGTCACTTGAAGATCCGTAGGCGCACTCTCATGGATCAGTCACTTTTCCCTTATCAGTCACATGTTACTAGTTGTGTACTTTATGGTACATTAAATTGTGGTGTCCTTGCTGGGAGTGTTTTCAAGGTCGCTTTCAAAACCCCTGTGACTTCACTTACTGCGAATAGCTCCCACTATCCCTCATTGAGTGAGGGACTTATTTTACGTCACTTAGCACCGCACTAACTAGAACGATTCCCTCCACAGGCCAGCTGTTGAGGCTGGATGACCGATCAGATAAAATCACGTGCTAAATAAGTACTGTGCATCGGCTACCCCCGAGAGACCATTTTGTCTTGTTTCGTCGGTTACTATCAATTATGTGAACCTACTGTGCACTGTCGGCTCAACACGATGAAAGGACATGATACACCCTCACTTCTCATAATAACCTTGTTTCTATGCTTATACGTAAATGCACTCTACGATTGAAATATGGTAAGACAGTTTGATTCTGGACCTCAGCTCAACTTCAGTTATGAGACGCAAGCCAGTAAAAATGCCGCCCACATTTCGGCAGCGTCATAAGGGGATGCGTTTTAGGATGTAAACATCTTATTACAGATGAGGTTTTTGTAGACCGAGTGGTAACAGGAAAAAGGTAATGTTTATGTCCGCATAATGGACGCAGAGTCTCAGTATCTCGAAAACCATCAACCATATCGGATTCAATAACGATGCTGACTACCGCAGCAGTTATCGCCATACGAATCCTTCACCCTCAGATCTGTATCGAAAGGCAATACTAACGAGTTGTAACTTTTATGTTGCCAGACAATTACGAGGGCATCATTCCACCTGTTTGTTCCCAACCAAACTCACTGTGATTGGCCTTCGATCACTGATTTTTAATTCGATTAAAGTGGCTGCAAATATAAGTCAGGTCAGTCCTTTTCTGTACATTTCGAAATGCTCATCCTCACTGAAGGTACGCTGCTATGGGTGAGAAGCTCACTTGGTAACATTGTCTGGAAAGCAGACGGCAGACTCGGACATAACGAAGTCAAGTGACTGTTTCCTGTCAGCTAAAATGACATGAATTTTCAACATGGTAACGCTTCTGTACACACCACCTGGCATGCAAAATAGGATTGATTTGGCCAGTTTCTTAGCTGGATTTGAACAGCATAGAGAACGTCTGAGGATTTAGACTAGTAAGGGTGTGTCATATTTTCTTTGAGGACCTGACAAAAATGATAAGATTTTCTGGCTACGTTAACAAAAAATATGTAAAACTTAGAAAGATTGTCGTGCCTTAAATTACGATGGCTGTATCAGCAATTCGCACAATCAGATTAGGTTTTTGCGAACTAACTCATGTCAGTGCTCTTTTTATTAGGGGGAATAAATGTTAAACCGGACAGTTCATTGGTTCAGTAATCGATACTTCATTTGTGAGGATCCCACATTGAAATGAATTTGAGATGTGGGGAAAATACTGGGTTTTTTATTCCCGCCTCGCCACTGATTGTCTGAGCAGTATGTAGTTCACCTGAATTTGTCTCACCGTAAAAATGATACATCTGCCGACAGATGAAGAAACAATCTGTGATAAGGGAAAATTTTCCGTAATAATGGATAGGATAGACGAGGTTCTACTTCTGGAAGTCACTGGACTCAAAGAGAAGGTTTTTTTGGCGTGGAAGATAAGCTAGTCACACAAGCTAAATGCTTCGGACGAGAATAATCTCGGCTTGTTTCTAACGCTGAGCTCAATACACTGTGACCCTTTCGACGTTTGATCTATCGTAATGTCTTACGTAATTTTAGGACAATACGTTTTTGACGGAATCCTATCAATACGGTTGCGGAAATCTCTTCGACAGCCCACGACGGGTTTAACTCTCCTCTGGGCTCACTGGATAGCCTCTCGAGTTTCTATCAAACCTATGTTCTACTTGAACCCAAAATGTACGAAACTCATGGAATGCCCTATTGGCGCACTAGTTTCGTTCCAACGGGTGATTTTACAGAATCCCGTCATAAAAAGCCAATAGAAGGTTGTAGCTAAAATTTGGTCGGAAAATTATTTCGGGATTCCATAAACTGCACAGCTGTGTTTAAAGATAGGGCTTTGGCAAAAAAAATGTTGATGATTAATAGCCCAGATGCGGAAGTGGAAGAACGGATATACAGACAGATGGCAGTCTATCCAATGGTGTACACCCACTAAATGTGTTTATTTAACCAACCTCCATAAATAAACTCATGATTTTCTGTACTGGTCCGACTTTCAGTGTATGCCTCTTCAAGTTCACTATTTTCTAAGTTGCTACGAAGTGCGAATGTGTTCAATAGGTCACTGCCAAAAGAGTTAAAATTGTACCAGTGTAGCGTCACCAAAAGAAGCGAACGACAGTTTTATCGGAACAAATAAGGCCTTTCTGAAAAGCACCCACTGAGACACATAAAACTAATTGATGGATTTTACAACAGAAGATGGCAAAAGAGCTCGAAATGATAATTCCATCGATAAGAACCTCGGGTAGCAATGTAGGATATCACGACAAACAGTAAACGACTGCCAGGTCTAAAGTACAACGCTGAAGTAACTGAATACGCGGAATGGCGTCCATCCTTTGATGCTGCTGAGCAGGGAAAAACGCTTTCGGTTTCGTAATCGAGGAGTATTCTCTCCAACATCCAAGGGATTGCATTTTGTTAGCTTTTCTTAGCTTAGAAGGTATTGGAGTATCAAGGAGTCTTGCATTTACAACAAGAAAACCTTGGTTCTTTTAGAAGCCAGCAGATTTACCTCTTGGTTCCCGGGGAACTTAAGTTATATTTGAACAAATGAGGTCTGTCATACCAAATGACGAAAGCACATTTCCATTCAAATGAAGAATAAGCCCATCCAACTTCGGCTTATTGTCATACCCGTCAACACACTGGTCCTATAGTGAATCTGGAAGCTTTTCGTACAAGCATATCTAAATAAAACTGGCCATATGCAATCGAATTAGCCAGCTCAGCGAACTAACCAACGACCATCTAGGCTATCTGAGCTACCAACATTTTCCTCTATAGGCCTGTATTGCACTGGACGGATTGCTGAAGAGAGCTGCTGGGTATGGTAGAACGTACAGTCCCGTCTACAAAACACAAATATACTTTCTGCAAAAGGATTACGCAATGCAAATCACCCGTGAAGTTCCCTAAACTAGAGAGTATCAGCTTCACTCGTATACAGATCGACTGGGAAGGGATACGAGTGCTATTCCAATGCTATTCCGACAGTAAATTCTGTCCACACATTTTGTCACTGAAAATCAATTGCAAGAAGTTTCGGACCCACGGTCACTTCAAAACTCACTGATTTAGCGTGAAAGGCGCGCTGCTGATAAATTGCAATCAGCCAGGTTCCACCAAATCACAACTGTCATCCCCATCACCACCATCATCGTTCACAACAATGCACCAGTAATTCATACTCATGACTAATTTCCATCCAACCATGAGGGGAAGGGCTGAGTAAAGAGTGGAACTGAAAAGAAAGGCCTAGTGGAAAAAATCCCCGCGTCTTTAGGGAAGTCGATAAAGGTTAATGTGCCTAAACATTTGTACAGCTTTAAAAACATAGCTAGGCACCTTATCGGAATAAGGCAACATCAGCGCAGTGTCACTTGCGAGTCTCACCCAACGTAAGCCCACCGCACAACGACAGACGAAATTAAGCTGGGCGTTCCAGCTAAGAGGTGAGAATTTGGGCGCAACCGCGATCTTTTCCGAGCCATGCACTCCAGGGTTTCCAGCCACATGCAACCCGAACCATGTAGGTCTCAGTCAGGAAGGCGCAAAGATCCCAAAGTACTCAGTTTAATTGAAGCCGTTCTCATTTTGTGTTGTCTCGTCGTGGCGTGTCCCTGCGAACTTTTCCCCAACAATAACTTGAAATCAAAAACACCGCTTTCGTGAATACTCACACGTAACTCACACTCCAACCACTCCAACCTAATAAATTCAATCCACGACTCTAACGCTTCGGATTCGTTAATAAGTACTCATTTATACCCTGCTCTGTTGTGTACTCGCGGCTAACTCTTGCTATGCTAGGGAGACACCGGTGATCAAAAACTTGGAGATGTCTAGGGTCCTCCAGTCAGAAGAACCAAGCCATAGAAACATATGGAAATATATTTGACCTTCAGCGGAATTGGGTTCTGAAGCCTTCTGATCCCCTCGAATAAGGTGCCGAGCGCCTCATTTGCGTACTGCACCGTGAAGTCTTTCACAGTGGCTGTGCTGTCTACAGGGTGGCTTCAGAGTTCGACTGTTGCTTGCGAAACGTATTTCACACATCACTGACACCCTTACGCACTGATTCATTGGGTTCTCTGCCTGCTTACTTGTAGTGCGAATGAAGCGAAATCACTTTTTATACTTTATATTCGCCCAGCAATTTCACTTGTAATATGTGAATAATCCCCCAAAACTGAAATTTATTAGTAGGCAAATCTGTCAGCTACCTGCACCACATACTGTTTACATGTGGCAGCTGACGCTCAGGAAATTTTGCTTCCCATCTAGAAACCTAGAATTTGGCTGGGGTGTACCTGTTAATTTGCACTTCAGCAGACTTTATTGCAAAGGTTATCACTTGCTGGACACACTGTATAATAAAGCGTAATCAGCTAAATAATGTCGCCGCCATGAACTACAGGTGACGATAGCCACAATCTGCACAATTTAGAACACCAATACCGCTCCAGTTCGGAATCGTTGGTGCCTGAGTAAGAAAATAGATGAATTGCGGGTACAACAAGTACGCGGTTTATAAATCTGATAATGATGTTGATGAACTGCTGGTTCAGCTCCACAGAACAGTTCTCTTCATAGAATTGCGTGGAACCTAAGGAAATGTGTGATCTGTATACGAGAACCGACTAGGTTTGTACAGCTTCTTGACTATTTTGCTTTGCTGTTTTTAGGTCAGGGAGTCGAAGCACCATTTTATTGAAACAAATAGTCCTCCAGATAGTTGTTCTGGTACCGAGTGAATAAGCATGGCGGCTAGGCTGAAAAGCAGTAACAAGGTTCCATTCAGTAGATCGGTGTGTACTCTAGGGACCGCTAGTAATGCACCCCTAGGATATAATTCTCGCAGACGGTAGTCAAAAGAGATTTCCTCACTCGTTTTGAGTCTTACTCATGCACTCCTATATTCATGTGCAGTTGTGACTTGTTTTTGGGTGTCTTACTGTAAGAGAACTGAATCCACATGTAGCAGAACGCCTAACATCCGGGTTTTCGACTTTTTATTAGACAGACAATGTTACACCATGTCTATGGACGATGACAAAGACAGATTTGATATAAACACGGTTGTGTATTCAGCATCGAGATTTATTGATAAGGTAGAATGAAAGTTTCTCCTCAGCGACCACGGTGCCATAATCCCTAAATCCCCATCGGTAATGAAATGCCACGGACTGTCATTTTTGATAGCAATGATTGCCTCGTTATTCGGGATAAAGAGGTCAAATAGCTGATGGCCAGTCTACTTGGCGTTGATCTGTTTGCCGAGCTTGGCAATCAGATTGCAAACATTTCGTCATCAATCGAGGTGACACCATCAGTAGGCGGTTGGGTGATGACAAATAGTCCGGTAAGTTTATGAGGCCATCTAGCATTTAAACAAATGCCGTGTTTTTTAAAGTAGTACCTTGTGGTAATACACAGCCCTTAAACCGACTACATGTTGTTCAGTAAAAGTAATGAAAGGTTTCAAATCACTGGATGAAGCGGCTCACTGCAACCTTGATACTTTAGTGGTGTAGTTTTCAGGTTTCTTAATAGCTACTATTTAGTGTAAACGCGACTTGGAAGAGAACTCCCTGCTACATGGTCTTAGTGATGTTTAGCTTCAGTTGGACCGAATAAAGTGACGAACTCCAGAGAGAATAACATATCCTCATACTGTCTGACAAGATCCATAGTAATTGGGCTTACTCAAATCACTTCTGAATGTCAGCTGTCCGTTTCCACCATGTTGGGAAGATCCTTTAGATTGGGCAAACAAAAGGATAAAGATCAGAGATAAAATCAGATTCTTGGGTACAACGACATTTTGAAGATCGAATGGACAAGTTTCCGACAAATGCTGAATCGCACAGTGGGCATGCGGCAATCCAATAAACGGCTTATTCGTGTCAGTCATCAAGTGCACTTCGAGCGACTTAGTATTAATATATACCTTTAGGTTACTACACCCTTTTTCCGACTTCAAGTAGTCTGGCTGGATGCGGTCTGTTTGCTGAAAGGTGACCAAGCTACACTGGAAGAATTACTTCATTTTCTCATCCATCTTGCCAACAACATTTCATTTTCAATCAAACCCCTCTGAAACGATGACTTCCCAATCGGTCCCAAACATTTTCCAATTGATTGAAAACATCTACGGACCATGTGTTCGGAAGCTGTCAAGTGAATATGTTCGATTGGCGGGATTGGAGGCAGACTGGGAGAAATATCGCATTTCCAACATTAGATGCATGAAGCACAACATAATTCCCAAATCTCTGGTTGGTTAGCCACCAGATGCGTCCCCCGCTTCTGCTCGAATTGCTTTTTCAGCGGCCAAGTCATTCCTCAAACAGAGGATCCATTTAACCACCCAACGTTTAACTGGTATCCGCCACCGCGCATGTCGTCTCAACCATGATCTTCAGTCCGCACTCTCGCCTGCTGAATTCGAATTACTAGATACCAAAGCGAAGGAAGTGAAATCAGCTCAAGGTAAGCGATGCAAGGACAGACAAATACGGAAGTTCGAGAAATTGCTTTCTACCACTCGCAGTTCTAGTAACACAGCAGAGAAGAGTAAGTCATCCACTAGCTATTGTAGCGTAGTCAATTTATCAGATAGACCCTTAAGTGAAGAGGAACGTTGTCTGTTAGAGAAAGGATTGAATTTTGCAGTACGTAAAGGCGTTATAAGGGCAGAAGAGATCATCCCTAGTGTTGAGTCTGTATTCCAGAAGCTTCCTTCAATGGAAGCGGAAAAATTACGTGTACAGTTGGTCACAGTCCTGAAGTCCCAGCAACCAGGGGTTCCAAACATTGCACCAGCTGAGCGAAGGGCCTCAAACACGTCAAAAAATGTAGACAGCATAGTAATTACAAAGGCAGATAAAGGTAAGGCCACGGTCGTCATGAATAAGAGTGACTATCTTCATAAAGTTAGACAACACATAGCTGATGGTCCCTACTGACAAATTAGTAACGGAAAGATCACGTCAATTATGAGTAAGAGTAAAGTTGAAGTTGGGAGGTATCTAAGATCTGTGATAAACCATCTGGGGCAAGGCAAGTGGTATCGATTGTACCCAAAAAGTGCAATCCAACCACGACTGTACGGGTTACCGAAGATTCACAAGGAAGGTGTCCCCATAAGACCAATAGTGGATGGCATAGGTTCACCACCACATGAGCTGGCCAGATATCTAGCAGGTATCCTTAAACCACTTGCCGGCAAGTCACCGACACACATCCAAGATTCGTATGACTTTGCCAAAAAAGTAGCTGGGTTTCAGATAGAGCCAGACGAAGTCCTGGCTAGTTTTGACGTCAATTCGATGTATACCAACGTCCCTAAAGCGGACGCTGTGGAAGTAGCGAGAAGACTTTTACTGGCAGACACAACGCTGCAAGAACGAACGCAACTCTCCGTAGACGAGATAGTTGAAGGCATAAAGGTATGCCTAAACCTCAGTCAATTTGTTTTTGACTCAATTATATACTCTCAAGAACAAGGTTTAGCGATGGGATCACCAATATCCCCGATTTTGGCCAACATGTACATGGAAGACTTCGAACAGAAAGCTTTAAACGGATTCGAGTGTCCACCAAGGGTGTTCTGGCGTTACGTAGATGACACGTTCGTTGTAATAAAGCGGGATAAGGTGAACGAATTCTTTCAACATCTGAACACATTGGACCCTCACATTAAGTTTAGCATGGAGCTAGAGTCCACATCGGGTACACTAGCTTTCCTTGACTGCATGACACACAAGAGTGGTGGGAAATTAAAAACCACTGTATACCGGAAATCAACAGATAGTGGTGCGGTCTTAGACTACTCCTCTGCACATCCAAAAGCAGTATATGCTAGCATAGCCTCAGCGATGTTTAGGAGAGTGAGAGCACTGTGTACAGAGGAGGTCGACCGAAGAGCAGCACAGCTCGAGGTAAAAAAGCGACTTCAAGATGGCGGATACCCAGTGGGTTTAATTAAGCGACAACTAAGACGGGTATTGGTGCCAACACCAAGGCCCAACAAGGAGTGGATCGGAACAGCGGTCATTCCATACAAAACAGGGACATCTGAAGTCATTAGAAGGGTACTGAATACGGCTAACATTAGAGTAGCTTTCCAGAAGGGGAAAACTTTACGCTCGGTGTTGGTGCATTTGAAGGATCGCCTTCCGGTTGATAGGACTAGGAACTGTGTATACAAAATAAAATGTAACGACTGTACGAAGGTTTATATAGGTCAGACAGCCAGGGAATTGCACACCAGAATCGGTGAGCATAAGCGTTCCATTAACAAACCACCGAGAAACGCAGAGGAATACCAAGCGTTAGTCAAAGATTCAGCAATGGCAGGGCATGCTCTAGACACTGGGCATAAGATAGATTTAGAAAATGTGGACATCCTGAGACGGGGTTTAAGATTCACACCACAGCGACTGGTGGCCGAGGCGGTGGAAATCGCCAAGCATCCCAGTGTGAATAGAATAGAGGGGGTAGAACTTGCAAACGTGTGGAGAGCGGTCTTAGATCAGCCGAGATGACACGAGGCGGTGTGCAGTTATCAGCGAAATCGCCTGGGTCTAAAAGTACAAAATCCAAGTAGCGTTAGATCCAATTAACCAGCCCACCCCCATCCCCAAACTAATTGTCCCAGCACCCTTGGACGAACACAGGTGAACGAAATCTGTGAACGACCCCAAGAGGAATTTTCCATTAAGGTGTCCTAGACTGAAGAAGCAGGGACGAAAAAATCCGGGTTCATCATAAAGACGAACCCCCCCCCTAACCGATCTATCGTAAAGCTTAGTCATCGCACTAATCAACAAACAGGGACATCAGACTGAACACCCAGCACTGATCACGTCACTAGTCATAAGGAATCTCACGGATTGGTTCCCTGACTGCCTTAAAACCCAATCAACCTACTTATTTACTCACTTGGCCTGACGAAGCTTTTGTGTCAAAAGCGAAAAGTTGCCCAGCAATAAATCCAAAACCCTCTGAAACATTTCATTTTCTTTAAAGGACAAGACTTTTTTGGTAGAAGTCCACGTATAAAGGATGGAATCTACAAAGTCATTGCGTATTCTTTTTATCTTGATAGTCATTTTTTAATTGAGTGTTGCACTCCAGCACTAGGCCTTGGTAGTGGTTTACAGAAATCATATCACTTTATGAACAATTGTGGAAAATTACAATCAGTTAGCATTGTGGAAATCAGGTGACCCTTAGCACTCACTTAGATCCACGGACTACCTCAACCAGCCGCGAGCTCAACGGCTGGGCAAAGCGGCACTGGATAAACCAGGGAAGTTGTATCATATCATCGTGTTCCCATGACGCTCATTATAGTTACAACCGAAATACGAGCAGTGACGGGCGCCTAACTGCTCCCTTGTTTAAGCTAGTCATTCAGGTTCAGATGGCCACGTAGACAGTGGGCATGTTTTGAGAACCAGTCCCTGGTAAGAAAATCGGTATACGGTTCGGATTCTCTGAACGGATATCTTTGCAAACCGTACTGAAATGAAATGAACAATCAGCTTTTGTTCTTAAACAAGCAAAGATAATTCATACAGAATGCTCATTTCCCACGATGTTTCTTAGCTGCTACTCCTGATTAAACGGAGTACGCTGTTGCCATTTTGTATAAAAGAAAATTAGACATAACATCAGTTAGGCAGGTGTGCTGAATGGATACGATGTAAAAGGACTAAACTCTGTGGTAGTTCTACTGCTGGGAATGCCCGAAGATAATTCAGAAACTGCGGACTCTACCAAAGAAACATGTGTGAGCTGATAACATGGGTATTATTATTGTATCCCGTCAGGTCCTGAGTAGCGTCTGTCGTTTTAGCACTTCCACCGATTGTAAACATGGTCAATCTGTGAATCACACTCGGCTTTTTCTGTACTCAACCTATTGCTAGTGGTTTGTCTCTAATATGAACTGTGCTGGCTCCATTTCATTGAAGAATCATCCAACTGCCTACAATTTATGTTCATGATCGAGGAAAGTAGACATAAAACGTTGTTCGTACAAGACAGCCGAAAAGGGGATTCGCGGCGCATTCCTAGAAATAATTCACCACCTCATCGAGTTGTGGCAGTGGCCCTTAAACTGTATTCCACATATCTTGGAAAGTACCGTGAACTTTTCCCCTTGTTCTAGGTGCACCATCATTGTTTACGCTGAAGTGTTGCTTAACTTTACTGCTTTTGTTCCATTTCGCATAGTTGTGTTCGGATGATACTCGGCAGTTCGGCAGCGCGTAGTTTCTATTGAAGCATGCGTTCCAACCTAATTGAAGGGTCCGTCGTGGAGTGATTTTCTTTTGGGTTGTTTAGCATGATAGGTTTGTAGGGTTTTCATTACCAGCTCTTCGTGTCCACTTACTATACGTCCTTCTGAACTTCGACGTTTCAAGTGTCATATCTGTTGGTGTTTCACCGTGAATAAGTGAGTCTCACAGAATATAGGATATGGACGCCGGTTTGGTAACTGAATGATATTTTCGTGTGTCACAAAACATCCTGGTTAGAGGAATTACCGGTCTGTCATCTTACTTGAAATCAACTCCATACAACAGATTCTAATCACCATTAACTCACTAAAAAACAGGCTTGCCTCCACTTAGTCTTACCAGCAATCCTGAATCGTTTGAGTTGCTTCATTAAGAAAATATCTCATCTTGCTTGAGCATAAATAGCTGCTTGAGTAGTTGGGTAACGGAGCGGAAAAAACACCGGCTGCACTTTCTGCCCATCCACGTGAATCGGGCTGGGTTTGTCATCGGCTACCGAAATTTTCACTGTTTTGTTCGACAAAAGCATGATGGCTGCTTTTTTCTAAGTTTGGGCACGCTCCACAACAGTGAAGTTCTGTAAAGTGCATTTGCATTAGGTTCTAATTTGAAGTTTGGCGGTTTATTTATACCGTTTGGTCCTGTTCCGACGAGCAATGGCTGATGTTTGGCGACGCATTATGGGGGGCGAGAGGCTTCCAATCACACAAATCTGAGAGGATGTGTGGCGAATGAACTTTTCGTACACCCCTTCCGGAATCGACCAATCAAGTAGACATTCACGTCACGTGATCCACCAATTTTGTTCAAGTGTTAACTTTAGTTTCTCGCAAAATTCAATTTTCTCGATTATTGGCATATGCAAGTCAAGCAGTGATGAGTTAAAAACTTATCAGGAGCGCACAAGTATAGTTTCTAAAGCCAACCTACGCGTCAAAAAATTTTGCAAAAACGATACCGCACAGAATCATTCGAACAAATAAGATGAGAAACAAAGGGTTATACATCTATTTGTTTTCGAAATTAGTTTCGAGCTTCGGAAGAATATATATGTGATCCCGTTAGATGGCTAAAACAAGTTGAAACATTTTAAGAACTGTTAATAGAACGTAACAGTTACGGTAGGTGGGGAACACGACCTTTTCCTTATCTATTCTCATCAGAACCAGACGGCAATCGTTGAAAAGCCACGGGTCCCTTAAATCACTTGGGTTTATTCCCAACAAAAACGAAATTCGGAACCCATGTCTGGTGCTAAATATCGTGAACCTTATTAGCTTCCGTTACAGAGCAGTGGTTTTTAATTTCCTCCCTTGTTTACACCTCATGGAACGAAATTCACATAGCTGATGAGTAGTATAATGGGAATTAGTGGCTTTCGTAGATTTGCACTAATCTTGACCTGATAGAATTTTGACAATCTTGCAGAGAGAAACGCTTGCAGTTGTTCATTCACTTTCTGACCTTCACCATTTGGTGCCTTGGCATAAAATGTTTCCTACATATTCATCTGAGTGACATGGCAGTAGTTAGGTTGAAACTTTACCTGATTCAGAGGCCGAGATGGCTCAAGTGATGAGAGCGCGAATTTACTGACCAGAATGTCCGTGGTTCGAAACCGACCTCTGCCTCTCGACTTCCCCTGTTCAGGCTTGGGCAACCGCGGAGTATCCCAGCTCTCGTGCTTCCTTCGGGTGACATAGCAGCTACGTATTGGGAAGGTGTTACAGCTGAACGAATTTACATTTACTTGAGTCAAATTATTGGCTGATACTTTGATCATCAATGACTTGAAGGATAACATGCACTGGAAATGGCCTATCCTCTACCTTCATCGAGAACACTTACTTTCTCTGCAGTAAGCGACAATCTGTTTTACTTAAGAGATCTACAGTTTGCGTCCGATACGAAATGAAAGCAACTCCATCTCTGCAGGGCATCTAATGCAAGTAGTGATTTCGATCCTCTTTCATGCAACGGTACCTTCCAACTGGCAGTTGGATTACATTTTATTTACACAACACTGAGACCTTTAAAGGTCTGGGCCATTGGAGCACGCTGGTGAACTTTTCAATGCCTTTAGAGTGGTTACCCTAATCTGACGGTAAAACAAGGACTGTGTTTGTCTAGGCGCGCCATTCCATTCGATCGATGGAAGAGATTTACATAAAGATGGTTCAATCAACATCTTGATGAGACTTGGACAATTTAACTGCAAAAATTGGCAACAGCCGCCTGATCAACACCAAAAGGAGATGTCAGAGCTATTATGTACTTACGCACATTGCTAACACGCTCTGTACTCAATGGATGCACACGCCTCAGGTTCAGAACTGTTATTAGTTGCACTTTGTCGAAACTAGATGACGTCAACCTATGACTCAGTAAGGGCAACAAGTTTTATGTTTTCGTGTCTGTAAGAAACCATTTAAGTCGTACAGTATGACTTCATAATAAACGGCCTCTTGAGTATTGTGAGAAAATCAGTGGGCCCCGAGGAGCCAGTACATCCTTCATCCGGGTTTTACCTTCCAAACTAAGAGGTCTGCAGAACCCAGCGTTTATAGAACTCATGCGAGTGTTGCTATTCTTAAAAAATATCGAGATTCAGTGGTTTTCTACCACCGTGAAAAGGCTATTTAGTGGGATCCAGAATGCACGTCAAATCTGAATGTAACCAACAACCGTTTTAATTATGGTGCCACCTAAACTAGAAAGTTACGTTTTCAAGGTGAGAATATCAGTCAGCAACGACTGGCTCGACGGCTGCTACCTCGTTCGCCCTCCAAAGGATTTGATATCTCAGCGGCATTGATTGCTGATTACTGGTATGCTCATCCTACACGTCATTGCTATTTCTGAAACACCGCAATGCGTCTCACACCTCGGTAACGGATTACCGTTTTTTCGTCGTGACTGCAGTTAGATTCGGATTCACGCATGTCACTGCTATGCAGGAAAAGGTTAGCCTGACAGGCACCTATCTAAGGTGATTCATGATTGGTCGATTTGTTACGTACGTACCATATAACATGTGTGAAATTTGTTGCAAGATTTGGATTTCTTAAAATGGCATCAGTTAATACAGTAAGAAAGTAGAACTGTCCCAAAGTTGAGTTTTCTCAAGCTAACTGTAAAAAATATCGAGCGACTTTGATCCTGCTACTCGAGTGGAAAGTCCGTATTGAGACCCTGTGGAACACATAGCGGAGATTTCCTGACGAACGACACTTGAAACCCCGACAGATGTTGAACCTTTTGGTTTCTGCCGAACCGCTCAGTGTAACAAAGGCTTGTTTCTGAGCCCGCTTGATAGGAAGCAGTGATCCATGGTGCTCATGGTAAGCGTGCTCCAAAGTAAATTGATGGTTTAATTAGGTCCTAACGCACATTTTGCCGAATTTCACCCCGTTATACTTCTGATCATGATTGTGCGCGGTCGGAAACTTGTCTGTGTGAAGCACTGTATCCGAATAACCTTTAGAGTAAGGGTGCAGTTAATGAGTACCAACCTAATCATGTGTCTGGACAGGGCACAAACTCGCTAGTTCGTCTTTTTGATAAAAACCAGTGCGCTGTCATCAAATCTCTACCGATGATTAGGTAATACGGACATTTTCAAGGGACTGGTTGGTGAGAACAATTTCGCTGTTCGTAGACTGTTGAACTCGTGCACGTCCTGAAGGCTGAAAATCAATTGTTTGTTGCCGCCTTGGGAATTCTTAGTTGTTTTTGAAGGCGAAAATTTGGCCTAAAATCCTGTTGCATGTCCGCAAGAACATACTTTGATTGCACGGAGGATGTGGTTCGATTGGTACACTAAAATTTGACACATATAAATACTGAACTCTGCTGAAAAAATCGTAATTTTGACTACCTTTGGTTCGGTGGTCCGATCGTGGTCTAAAAGCGCTCGGTCATCTATGCATCCACGTGTCCTAATTCACTAAGGGGATTCTTGGCTGTGCTTTACTTGGGCAGTGAGCAGTATGCATGACATCTCAGCAGAGCCACATGTGTAAGCTATTCAAATTCAGAAAAAAACAGTTACCGACCACCTGTACCTGCGTGTAACATAGATGGATAACAAAAGTACAGACTCCATTCCTATAGCTGAAACAAAAAATCTTAAAAGTATTGCAACTTATAGAACAGGATGATCACGCATTTATTAGTGCCCAGCTCAGCTCAGCGAACAAACCAACGACCATATTTATATTTGCTAAGCAAGGTATTCTCTTAGTGTTATTTACATCTCATTGAAAACTACTTCGAATGTAAGCTAATTTTCTTGCATGAGGCACGTGGCTATGAAGTGGCCGTGGGTGTTAGTTTGTATAACACTTACTTGAAGCTTTCTACACTATTACTGAAGTGTCAGTCCTTAGAATGTGAAAAGCCAGCAGCTTTTGCCAACCGTCCAGAAAGCATACTACTTACAACGTGAAAGTTAGACCAGTCGCTCTAGAGCTTCGTTATCCGTTCTACAACCATTCTCTTTGTAACTGGGAAATCATTCATTCCATAGAGATTTCTTAAGGTGATTCTTTCCTCGTGTTTTAAGTCACTTTCGTGTGGTGTCGCACAATCATATTAGGTATTGCGCTATCAGTCAGAGCAAAAGTATCTTTAATAATCTATTTAGAGCATGTAGGAATCAGATTAAAGTTGGTTACAAAAGGCTCTGACGTTGGAAGTGGATCTCCTCACTGACCGTGACACGGTGTTTGCCATCTCCGGATATTTCGCTTAGCTCATTGAAACGGCAGAAAGAGCGCAGGCACCATATTGCACCCCTAGTCATTGTCGACACCATAGTGGACGAGTTCTGATATTCACTCCTTTGGAATATACATATTCATTTGAGAGCCAAACCATATTGTCTTTGTTTGTGACCTCACACGTCTGTTCAACATTCCGTCTTTGTTCACACAGGTTGTTTCTTGCTAGAATCGTCCATTCCTTCTGACCTGCAGCAAATTTAGCCTTTGCATTCAGAAATAGAGCACCATAGTGGTCATCGCTTCGGGGGTCAGGTAAATTGTAATGGAAACAAACAAACCAGTGATTCAGCTGGGTTCCAGGTGAGTCCCTCGATAAGCCAAATTAGTTTGCAAATGTGTGTAGTTCACGATATTCGCATTTGTTTTCACTACCTAACGGACATCGGCTTCCATGATGTGAACAACACATCTGAAGGACTGATAATGCAATGGTCCTAATGAGTATACTCATTTCTGATTAATATAATTTTTTAGCTACCAACTAATAACCAAAATATGTTACATTCGGTGATTTCCCATAAGCATGAAATTGTTCGTCGATTTTCCACTCTTTAGTGTATCTTGTCCTCAATAGCATGTAGAAATTCAGATGTTGACTTGCAAAAGCTTCTTGTAAACGACAAGTTCGATGAATAGTACGCTCGGTAGTTATTTTGCTTGCCGACTCTTAGCAAATTTTAATTGTGTTCCAATGGGACAGCAACAAAGTTTTGGCAGCTTGGCTTCAGGGTCTTGTCACGCCGATTCAACAAAGCACCAATTTCTACAGCTAATCCATCTGCCGGCGACTTGAATTACGCTGCTTCCAAAACTCAATTTTGCTCTATTTATGGTAACATTCATATCGTTGATTCACCCATCTGGAGCATCACAAATCCACGGCACATTTATGGCTAAAATCATGCTGAATGAATGTCACCTGATCAAATAACTAGTCATTTGCGGCCACTTTACAAACACTTCAAGATGTTCTCTCCTCACTCACTATTGGATGGCGTTATAATAACGTCTTAAGTAACATCTCACTTTTCTTTGTTTCCTTTTTGTTCGTTTCAGTATCTTTGCGTGACACTATCAATCGACCTGCAATGTCCAGCCAGTTTTCAAAGTTCGTTCTCCGGCTGTTAGTGCACGTAGACCAATGTTACGGTATCCTCGGGCACTGCGGGTGTATCCGTTATTTATATTTATCCCCCACGGGATGTACTGTGTCCTTGTTTTCATTCCCGTAACCTGTTAAGAAAGTTTATCACATTATTCTCTTGTCACTGAATCATGTATTTGGCACAGGTAATTCTGAAAGGTTATTTCGATGGAATTCATGCTGGCCAATGATCTAATTATCTTGTTTCGAATTCCGTCTTCTTGACACCCTGCAATCCAGCTTTCAAGTTGCTAGCCACGGCATGCTTGCGCCTTGTAATTCTCCAACAGCAACTATAAAAACACATCATTCCATATCAGAAACACTTCTTAATTTGTTTGTATTTTATTACCTCCCAAGTAGTTCAATGTTAATCAACCTCACGATATACCACCCCGTACCGAAAGCTCACTGCTTAATGAATGCAGGAAACGTTCTTCCGTTTGTATGCAGTTTTATGTAATATTATGCGATTTTATGAGCTAAAAGGTCAGTTCAGTTTGCCGAAAATGTCATCTGATTTGATTTGACCCCGAGGATTTTCCTAACATTCATCTGCTTAAGATTCTTGTTTCATTTGAATGGTAATGAAGCTAGCAGTTGGCATACATTGGTCAATCAAGTCGAGATTGTAGTGGATAAAACTCCGTGCATAACTTCGTCAGTCTGTCGGGTGAAAAAGTGATCCTTTATTTTTTCCACCGTAAAAGTGAATTTAAGGGAGGGTCAAATTACACTAGAGTGAACGCTTCATATACTTATCTCCAGAAAGGATGCGCTGACGACATTTCTTTCGTAGGAAATATGTTTTCCAATCTGGTATGAGTGCATTACCTAAAATCACCAAACAAATTTCCCCATGATTATCCGCACATTGTGCGCCGCAAAGTTGAGTACGTTCAGCGGTATGAGTGATATCAAAGACTGTCAAAAGTCCTTTGTTGAATGAGTTTGTTGTCATTTGGGTTGCTATTGGAGAGGTTTTGGCTTGTTTACCACCCACTGTGAGATATCTACACTAACATATGGTGGTCGTAATTAATAGTAGAGGCAATTACTTGTCAGTAATATGGTTGCAATAGTTTCTGAGTTAAAAGAGGTCATCGCATATAGTCAGTTTTTCACAGATAATGCACTGCAACGACGGATTCACCGGTTACCATTACTTAACTGTACGCCAATGATCCTCATGGTTGACTCAGGTTTGATGGCACTTTGGTGATACCGATAAGACGGAGTGGCTCAAACACCTGCCAGACAAAAAGTATCATTGATTAGCCTGAAATTCTATTTATGCTACTGCGTCAGTTTTAATGTGAATATAAACTAAACGTGTAAGATATATGCTGAAAAGATCTAGGACTGCTGACGTTTAAACAATATCCGTTTCCCCATTTTAGTGTTTTAGACTGGATTTTAACCTCTTATTCAACCAGGACCAAATTCTTGCTTGGATTTACACAAGAAGTTCACATAGATGTACTACTGACTTGTATTCAAGGATTTTCCCTAAGCTGTGTTTTTAGGCAGGTCTTTAGGTTCTGGTATGAAAGTCATCTCTTTGAAAAGGTACCAGCCACAGGTCTATCATGATTACACTGCTAACTTTACAGTGTCATAGCATTGCACATCAACTCTTTTTGAACGGACTCACCTGGAGTTAAGTGTCGGTGTTTGAAGAAGCCGCTAAATTTTATATACGTCGCTCTGTTTGAAAAGCCCTCCTCTTTGGAACTGGCTACTCTGTTGAGTCCAAACCAAAGTTGGAAAGCAGTGAAATCGAGTTTCCTTTTTGTTAGGGTTCATTAGAGCGGATAACTTTGGATGTATTTAATTCTTTAAAATTCAATCCTTAAATGTCTTGTATGCTACGGTTGAATGGCGGCAATTTTGCTGCTAAGGTGGTCGATATTATCGGCAGTCTTGATATATCATCGATCGCGTCAGCGAAAAGACAGTGAATTTGTCGTGAACGCCAGTGGGCTTGCCAGCTTGTTGTTACTTAGCTGTCTAAAATGTCAATCAGAGAGTGGTTACTTTGAATAATAAACATAGACTTTAGTACGAATCCTTGCATGTTTTTCTTCTTGTTAGAAGAAACAGACCATCAGACAGAGGGCTTCCTCGCAAGCGTGGTTGATTCAGTGGAGACAAAAGAAAGTTTATACGTTGAAAGGTACAATGGTATATTTTTAGTATCTTGGACAGTCTCTGGTGAACGGAGCACGGGTTGAAGTTGCTTCCACATTACTCCTGACGGACCGATCGTTTTCAAGCCTCGCGGTAGGTTTTAGCCAGCTTTAGCAAACCCTGAGAGCTGTATAGTAGAACAATAAGACAAATATATCACTTGCGCTTCTGTGAGGTAAGTCTCTTTGCTGATAGAATCGCCTTCTAGCCCATCAGGATTTTTGTCGTATTTCGTTATGCCGAGTGTTTCCAACGCATGACAGTAACGATCAAATGAGATCACATTTTTCTCACACGGATCTAACATATTGAAAATCGATTCTGCATTCTCCCGCGTGAACAATGAAGGGGGCTCCTGAGTGCAATTTTGTGCGTCCCGAAGCTGTTTCAACTGTTCCCATAAAAACTGCTTCGGATTATCTGGGCAGAAAGAAGAAACGTAAATTTTTCATTTGTTTCTTTATTAGTCTTTTAACGGAAGATATTTTTGGTTTACGTAAGCAACAATAAAAGTTGAGTTTTCCTAAAGCAAACACGTCTAGCACTGATTGGGGGCAATGAAGCTGAGCTTATACCAACTCTCACATATGTATTATTAGGATTTTTCAAAAACAGCTAAAATAAGACAAATGCATTGATCAGGCTTTCGCATGTGTAACGATTCTAGTCTGATGTTGAGGTTCACGCTATTCCAAAAAGATACAGCTGTTGAGTGTATGGAGCCTGGAATGAAAGTGTGAACGCGGGAAACCGCTTGATTCTATAAAAGGTGAAAAGAAAAATCTCTGAGATACTCAAGAAAACAGTCAATATATAGAGAAAGGATGCAGAATAGTCCTTCTTTGAAAAGCATACCTGAGATGCACTTCCGACACGCAAATCTTCCTGACCCTAAACAAGTGTCTTGTCATTACTGGCGAATATGAGACAAAACATACATCGCTCGCCACGTCAGTGCTGTTGGATCTGGATGTGTGAATAAGTAATTTTGTGTGCAAGCTGTCAACTGTTCTGTGTTTTTGTCCTTACACTGTATTTACCACGTGATGTCTGATAAGTATAGTTACTTCGGCTCACTTATTTTTAGTGTGACATACGCAAAAGATTATCTCATCATTTACCTGAAACTCCTAAAGGTTCCACTCCCATGTCTTGTAAAACTTGGGGAGAAACAAGACTGGCTAGAAAATTGGCTATCAGGAAGGACAGTCGAACCACTATGATCTCCCACTGGAGCGGTGCTCAGTGCATTTGATCCAATAGCAGTAGGTAAACAGATCACACTATCCAGTAAGTCATATTTGTACCATAGGAATTATGCACGTCGTAGTGCTCGCAAGAAGTGTCTCCCCGGTTGTGCTCGAGGCATCCGTCCATATCTTTATCAACGAGCCCTGTCGTCTAGGTCACTCAGCGTAATCCTTTTTTCAACTATGTGGAAGGTACCCAAAATTATTCGCTTTACCATCGTACATTAGCTACTTAACTTTAAAAAGTAGTGAAAACGTTTGAAGTTTCAATTTAGGACGGAAGTTTCTTCAACTATACTCAAATTCTACCGTTTCAACAGGACTACCGGCTAAATGAGTGCTCGTCAGAATCCGAATCAGATTCGAATACATAGAACGGTAAAACTGAAGGGACATCATCTATTGGCCATGCTTGCTTAATGTGCGCCTGCTAAAATCACCAACTGAACAGGGCTAATTTACCCGCTGTCATGTTAATGCTGTTTAAATAACTGGAGTTCCGTTGAATGCTTTTAAAGCTAAATACTATCCAAAAAGATTTTGTGGATTTCAAGAAAAATCTCCCACTCTTTAGTTGCGCTTATTCAGGTTACAGTTTGATGGCAACACGTCGTCTCCCTGTGAAGTGTAGAAATATAGTTTTCCTCGTGTGTAGCTAAGACTTATCGGGTAAGCTCAAATGTCTCGTCTTTATAGTCAAATACCAATGGGGCATTCTATTTCCTTATACGATCAACTTTAGTCCTACCTGAATACACCATGATGTTTGTCGAGCTGTTGCAAGCTACCATTAAGGCTCGGTTTTAAAGACATGCCCGTAATGCAAGAAGGTCTGCGGTTCCAGTCCGAACTTTTCCTCTTGACAGCTCCTGTCAAGACTTGATCAACCAGGCAGTGTCGAAGCCCCCGTGCCTCCTTCGGGTGACAAGACAGATAGGCACCAAAATGACGTAAAAGCTGAGTGGTTAATAATTTGCCATTAGAATATATGAGTGAGTAAAACTGTAGCAGAAGATACCGGTGTACCCTTGGTAATTGTTCATTGTATGCAAAAAACTAAACTAAACTAGACAAACAGTGTGCTGAGTTTATCACATGCATCACGGGTTTTTTCCGTCGTAGCACAGAGTAAAGGTTGCCATACCCGTAGTAGGTTTAATATACCGGATTGGTTACAAAAGAATCATTCTAAGAGCTTACTTAAGTGGGCCGCAGAAGTAAAGGCGAGTATCCAAGATCCTCCATTTAAGTGGTCACCGACTTTATACGAATGAGTCTGTTATCCTTCAGTACCACAGATTTGACGTTCTTGACAACAGTTCAGTGTCCTGGTTATACTAAAAGAACATACTCAGGTACATCGGCAACAGTGTCTAGGCATAAGGAATTTTTTCAACAAAATTACACGCAGCATTTCAGGTACACCACATCTTATGGCGCCCAGTTTGAGTAGAAGCAGTTGGTACAGAGCATTTTGTAGGCAGTTATTTCGTACCAGGGTTGTACTGTTTCTTTTTGTTGTTCCTAACATGCCCGTGGATTTTTGTTAAGTATTCCGTAAAAGAGTTGGCGCGTGCTTGCTAATCTGTAAGTATGGAATCTTAGGGGCCGGAAACATTTTCAAATGTCACTGCCGAGCTGTGAAGGCTTGTATTTCCTTAAACGCAGTTTTCAAGGATTTTGTCAAGAGCTTTTGATAGTTTTGTCTGGCTCTCTACAAAGTATGCCTACAATAGTTTTCAGCGGTATCTTCCCAGGAGATTGACTCATTTGTTGTCAAGGCAAGCCTTTACTATTAGTCCTGTATATCTCAAAAGTTCTGCTGACATCTGTAGAGATATCATCATCATCATCATCATCATCATCATCATCATCATCATCATCATCATCATCAGCAGCAGCAGCAGCAGCAGCAGAAGCAGCAGCAGCATTATCTTCGTCATCGTTTTCATCGACAGCATTACATCAGTGTTCAAAGTCGGTGCTCTTCTGACATACAGCCATGATTAATTTGTGAGCCTTGCTGTGAAGAAAGCACAAAACTGAGCGGATTAGGGACCAAGGGTTAGCTCACTACAATTGTTCCAAGGTTCTTACACATCCAGATTCCCATTTAGGCAACCCAGATTGAAAATGACAACTGAAACGCCATTAACACCGATTAACAGCTAAGTCTTGCAGGATCTCCAACCAGGCGCAATAGGGATCACGCGATCCTCGTCCAGAAAACCTAGTAGCACCATCAGTGTACAGGTGAAGGTTTGGTCAACTTTCTACTTTCTGCACTCTAAGTTGGGCAAAAAGCAACAATATATTCGGCAAAAGGTAGTTTGGCATACACAGCGCATAATCCAGCTGACACAGCTTCTGGCGTTAAATACATGCTTTAATGAATGTTTCCGTTGCACGGTTGAGAACTTGCTTCCTAACTGCTTTATTTCGGATTTTCTAACATCAGTTCACACAACTATGGCCCTGAGGCAACGATTGTTGGACACCAGAGGACGCCGTAGTTACGCTGACCAAATTTCACCGCCATACAACAATACAGCCCTCACTATAGCTCTATAAACACGTCCAATGTGATCCATGGATATACCGATTTGACGCCACAGATGTCTCAAATTGAAAAACGTGACCCTGGCCTTGGAGATTCGTGTGTTGACTTCATCTGTCATACTACGATCAGAAAGACTACAATTTCCAAGATACGTTAAACGCTCCGGAACTTTGAACGCCTCTCCCTGCAGCTTGCGCACTTCTTGCAGTACGGATTCTTGATGAACATATCTAGTAAAGTTTTAATTAGAACGCATTAAATGTCTTCAGTTCCCCGGATTGTAACCGGCCCACCTAAGTCTAACATAATTCGACCTCTTCACAACAAATGCTCATGCGCAGGACTAGGTCAGTGATTCAAAGAGAAACTACCGATATTTTTCGATGCTCTACGGGGATTTTACAGGGCCAGTTGTCACGGCACCGTTGAGAAAGTTAGGTAACTGTAGCACGCTGATTACCAGATCAGGCTGCAGGACTTGCAAAACATCATACAGTGCGCAACTGGCCCTATGAAGGGTGAGCAAACCAGCAATGGTGGAGGGCGCTGCTTTTTTGAATTGGAGTGTACATCATCCAGGAACTACTTTTCATACTGCAACATTTGGATAGCGCCTATTATAGAGTACCAGCATATTGCCGGAGTAGTTATTTACGAGTAGTTTGAGGAATGAAACATAAAGCATTCAAATTGAATTTTATTTTGACGTTGACAACATTTGCCAACCATCACTAGCCCTTCAAGATTTCAGACGACGTCCAAATCGACGCGATTTCTCAACGTATCGGCCTCGTAAGGATGACATTGCCGTCATTTTCTAACGTCGACGCCGACGATGGCATCTATGACAGTTTCTAAAAAGGGGTAGATTTGTCACGGTGGCAGTATCATCAAAATTTTTCAACAGGATGTTCTCCCCACATCAAGTTCACAGCCTAGTGTAACAGAATACTCCGGTAGCGGAAAAGCGTATCTTTCCAAGCAATTTTTTGACATTTCTCAAGGAATGTGAACGCAAATTATTATTAAATAAACTACATTATTGCGTGGGCATCCACCTAATTGACGTACAGTGACCCTGCAATAGTTCTGTGTGGTCTGCATGGTGGTACTGTCTGAAATTGTACAGTGATTCGTGGTCTTCACTAAGCTAATAAACACTGCCAAAGTTAGTAGTGCAGTGTCATATTATTGGCAGATTCATGTTCAAATGGACAAAAGAAGAGGAATCAGAGGTTTAAAAAGACCCTATTTGAGCTAAAATCTTATCATACCTTAGTTAGTTGCTGAGTTTGAAAAGGTGCCAGATTAATCTTGCACATTTTAAAATTACAATCAGTCACTTAAGTGATAGTGGACAACGCCCCTGTACACGTCAACTAACCTGGTCTGTGATATATCAAAAGGGAAGTCAAATTTTGGAATAACTCAGGGATCTTGTGCTCTCTTAAGTACGATTCAACTTCATGTCTTCTGGGACAGTCTTCATAATTCATCTTGTGAGTGCTATGACGACAGCGTTCTATGTTGTCCGTTTAAACAACGACAGTTCACGCAGAAATTTCGTTGTACTTATTCACAAGCTGATTCTTGTAGCATCAAAAAGTCGTGCTCACTGTGAAGCCCCGTTCCTCTAATTCCCTGAAGAACAAGTGGGAACATACAACGTCCTCCATTATTTTAGGTACATCCGCAAAGTTACCATCTTGCCCAGTTAGTACAGGACGGCCAGTATCTCAAGGCCATATGGGTCCCATGTTAGGATTGTATAAAAGCAAGGACGAAGCTACGAACAATCATTTCTTGATTGTTCTGCGTGAGGTCAGGGTTTCTACGAGGTCATGCTTAACTCGACTGGTAAAGTATCAACTACGGTAAGACCGGCGCTTGTTACTCGGAAGTCAAGTACGTCTTACAGCGGGTTGCTATCAAGGAAGCAGGTTTTGTAGGTTCAAAGAGTGTATTCTTGGATAAACGTAACATAGCCAGGCAGATGCGCAAATACTTTTATGGGCGTGAGAGTGGTTCCTTTCAGGAATAGGAGTCCAAACTGCGAGAATTCCAACGTGGAACGAGCACAAGTTATGCTCACAGACAGTTCATCGACAATAGACAGAAGCACTTTTGACGACTCTGTAGTTCGCTTGGATTCGGTCACAATGGGATTGTTTTCCGAATAAATGGCTTCATATTTTCGACAACGCATGCGTTACGGAAACCAAGGCGTCCAGGCTTTGCGTCGAAGATGAGCTTGCGTAGGCGAGAAGGGGGAGGCGTGATTCGCCGGTTTTGTGTACACCTTTGGAGTGATCCAGATAAGTAGTGCTTCCAGGTCAACATACAATCGCCTTTAGAAGTGGTTGACGCAGAATATGTTAAGAACCCCGCGGGCAACATAAGAGTAAGGGAATGACAACGCTTCTGGGGTACTTCAGTCAAGCTCGTTACTCGGGAAGCGAAACTTCGCTACACACTCATCAAAAATGGAATTTATCCAATCCGAGCTGTAGTCGGAAGTGTTTAGGATGAAGGTGCTACGTAGACACTGACTATAATCTCTATACATCATAAAGACTGCACGGACATTCGGCCCAATAAGCAGGAACGCAACGCTGGCCCCTTTTGGCAACGCAACGTCCCGGGTATATCAGGATCTACATGAAGCTGCCCGTGTCAGTGTTGCAGTTCGTGGGTCTGTTTGACGGGTGAAGTTTGTCACAAGAGGATCCGTTGGCCGTGTGGGATTATACGGTATGTTACTCATAAGGTATGTAGACACTAATGTGTCGAAACCATCCTTACGTAGTCGTCAAAAGCAAAACAAGCACACCATGAGCGCAAGAGGGGACGGTGATTCTCTGAGGGTAAGCGGTCACGGCTATCTGTGTGGCTGAAAACTGGAAAGTACCCTGGAGTGAAAGTGAGCTAGCGAAGATGCAATTCAACATTCGTGACATAAATGACCTAAAGTAGCAGGCACTGTTTGTTACATTCGTCAACGACTGCTGTTTGTTCATCGGGTTTTCAAGAAGCTGGCAGATCTCTCTTTATGTCCAGAGAGGGCCTTGCGGTAAATGATGGACTATTAGGGATAGAAAATAATAGCAGATATTATCATTGATCCGTCGGCTGCGAAGAACGCGCCAATAGTTCTGCGATTACAAGTCGGATTTAGGTTGGTCAATGAAAATGCGGGTTCCTGCACCTGATAAACACGATTCGCATGTTGCAAGGCCTTCCAAGTCTGCACTTTGAATAACGCATATAATCACAGGTATGCAAATCGTGTCCATCCTCCGATGAACTGTTTCCTAACCACCAATTGACGCTGAGCAAAAATAGCAAACACAATAGCACTAACTACCACCTTTGGGTTATTCTAATTGCTCACTTTTTACGGGCGAGTTTACACACAAAGATCACTGACCATTTGAGATACAGTTAAATTTAAGTGCAACATAGACGATTACATTAATGGAAAACAAGTTATATTAAACTGCTGAGAATTGCATACTAACTGCATAAGTACACCAGCAGATCTGCTATTAATGTAATTTTCTCAAATACAACTCCGTTATAATTCTATGCTACGTTCAAAATGGTCAATTATAAGCTCCCCTTCAGCCATGCTACCATCCGTTCATGCTTGTTTAAGCAAACAGCGGGAACGTAGGCGAGACTACGCCCTCTTAATTTAAATGGACGATCAGGCCGAGGAAGGAAAATTTGCCATCAACGTTCACATCAAGTAATCAGCAAGAATGCATGCCACAACCGTGCTTTCCTTTTTTCAATTTCTCGTGATCTAAGGAGTTGCGGCTAACGTGTTGGGTGGTCCGCCGCGTATAGAGGAAGACCTTGTACGCCGGAAAAATTGTCATACAAGTGCAAAGATGATACCTGATATCCACGGTTAGTCTTTTTCTAGCTGGTTTACATTAAGAAAATTCGGTCCTCTTGTCTGGGTATTTTTTTTCCATCCGGTGCAGTCTCAGTGAATATCAATCGCCTCTATGGACAATTAGCAAAGCATATTATTAGCCAGCCGCCTAACCAATCAGGTAGAAGGTATCCCAAGTGATCGGACTAAATTTCTTGGCTGGTCAGCGGCCTCGGTACACATGGAGACTCAAGAAATCTGGAAAGACCATCCGGATTTCGGATACGCACAACTGGAGATCCACTCAGCCACAGCTAGACCCAACCCTGCCCATCTGCCAATGGCATTCGAGTTTTGTACCTTTTGTATGTAATGTTTTCTTGTGCCAGTCAACGGACTGGTTTACTTGCTTCGTTACGCTGCGCTTTGTCAGTCATGTCCATTTATTCCCTAACTCCGGGACTACCTACGACCTGGGACGCATATATCCAATGGTTCACCTCATGCAACAGCAGCTGTGTGATGAAGCCAAATCAGAGTTCTTCCGTTGGCGTTCTTTCACAAAGAGGTTAATGCATTCAAACCAGATATCCGTCTGAAATAATTTGGCAAACGTTGTTTGAATGAGCTAACCGAAGTTGCGCACGGACAGCATCTTGGCAGTGGCCACAAACCCAATCAAATATAAAAAATCGCATAAAACTGTGGTGTCTGTAGAATGGAATTTATTGTGTTCTGATTATCCTCTGTCCTATTTTCGTCAGGCCCTGTTTCTAGGTCGACCCCCAGGCACTCAGCGTTGCTCCGTGCTAGCGACTGACAAATTTGACGCAGCGACACAGCTATTCTACAGCAACGCTCACTCAGCGATGACGTTCCTAAACTTTATCCGCCGGCAACTAGAACATATCATCTGTTTTGTGTTCTAACGTATTCTAAACGTCATCCACCGGCATACCATACAAGTAAGATCCCGACTTCATTCATCCTGTATAATATGGCAGATATTTGGTTGCTCCAATATCAGTGGATCTCTCCCTTTTTGCACGGCCATCCTCCAGGAATACCAGCGAAATGGTCGTCTAAATTCGCTTACCTATCTATCAAAATATCTGTTGCTTCAATTGCTTTAGTTTTATTCCATTTCCGTTTGGAAACGAAGGGCCTACTTGCAATGAAGGCGTCCGAAAATCCTCCCACAGAACAGCTGAACCAACATACCAGCCATTGCTCCATATGAAATAATAGACATTGGTTTTTCATACAAGCGGCCTTGGATAAGGTACCGCTTCATCCATTTTAATAGAGATTCGGATGGCAGAAACTTCATCCACCTTTCGCTCTCGGCTGCAATAACGGATCGCATTATTACAGTTCTAAAGAGTTCTGCGGGAGTTTTGGTGACTTAGCTTTCTTTGCACAACTGTAACACCTCTAAAACCGGCTTCTCAGCATTTCTATGAGTAATATAGCGGTGATGGCTTCCTTAAACATTTTGGTCAAGAGCACATATGTCTGCGTGACACATGTACGTCGGTGAGGAGTACTTTGTACAACCTAAAGGGAAGACGCTGTCAATAGAATTGGTCGCTGCTGTTTTCTTAGCGCCAAATGGTCGTTTGTTTATGTTCTTTCTTTAGGGAATGTTTCGGCCGTGTACTTCACTCATACGAGTGGCCCTGGCCTGCCCAAATGCCGGTCCGGGCTTGTGTTGAGTATGCTGAACTCTTACCTATGGCGTTGTCTATACTATCATAACACCTTTGCCGTTTGTCGCTTGAGCCAAAATATTTATGGCTCATTGGGACATCTACCTCAACCGTTTTGCTGACGAGCGTACACTGCTGATTTTCACCCTAAATCTCGACTCCTCTATATTAACCGTTACTCGAAAATCTGTCCCAACATTAGCAAATGTACACTCATTTGCAAACCAATTTGGATTCTCGCGAGACTCATCTGGAAACCAACATGTTTAATTGCCGACAAAACATTTTAGTCTGTATATTCCAAAGTGTGAAATAGACGCTTGTTTCATATCCACGCTGTCCTCTTTTTCAGATTTTCTGAATAATAATAATGTTTATCCCCAACCTGTGGGTGGCATGCCGACTGGCATGACCATAGGTTCACAGTCAGAATGAAACATGACGGGGGGTTTGTGGGGGTGCGGGTTGCTCAAAAAGAGGACAATGTCATAAACAGTGGGAAATATCCGATGAAATAGTAATAATAGGTCTCTTTCCCAACTTGTTGGGAACAATGGGCATGAGGTCCGACCAGATCAAAGACATAGCCAGCTGTCATGAGCTGGAGCTAGAAACCGTTGCTGGCCATGATTGACCTTAGGCGGTTAAGTAAATGGCCTGGGTCACAACGAGCAAAACTGGAAATGGAGGTGGAATAATTCAAAGTGGGAGCTCACGTCGAGTTTCGTCTCAAAAATATGGCTTATTCTGAAACTAAGCAGATTCACTGGTTGAACTGTTGTAGGGAAGTCAGGTGCAGAGCATAGGTTGTTATGGGGCATGTTGGTAATAAATAAGGCGACCCGAACACCGGATACGGATTTGAACTTGTGGAGGAGGCAAACCGAAATAGCAGCAGAAAAACCAGACTAGCCATAGTTGAGTGAAAACTCATCGGGCACGGAAGAGCTCATTCCAGAGACGGATGAAAAATTTGCTCGCAGTTGTGACTAAAGGCCTGAGTGGGCAAGGGGTTGTGGTTGAGATTCTGGAGAAAATAATTGCGGGAGTGCCATCTCACTGGGGATGACAGTGCCATGTCATCATCACACTGACATGCTTCGGTTTATAGACAGCCCCGTACCGGTCGTCAAGGATGCCGCGATCGGATAAGGGATACGCGGTTCCGTGACAGCTGGTTCTGGGTGAGACGGAGATTGACACAGAGGGTCATGAAGATGTAGGCTTACGGATAATTTCCCTTTCGTTGAAGGACCGTGTGAGTGTAGACCGGGGACCAGCCAGTTTGAATGAATAATAGTTCTACGGGGCGTTTGGGCAACTGTGGTTCAAGAGTGAAGTTTGTGAAGCGGGGCAACGAGGAAGAAATAGAATGAAGGCAGTAGCGTGTGGCGAGTGTCAGGAGGCAACGGTTTCAGTGAGAAAAAACATAAAAGGGAATGACAGCAAGCTAAACGTACTCAGGAAAGGTGGATACGTTTGCTGATCTAGAAACCAAGCACAAGTTGGGCCAGAGTAGGTGGCCAGTTGTAGGAAGGTGAGAACTTTGTCGTCCAGGTAGCTAGCAGGGAGACCAGCTGTTGAACTAGTTGAAACTGGCGGTCGTTTTTGGCTCACCATAGAATCATGACACAGGGTCCTTGTTGTACAAAAAAGGAGTTACTATGTGCTGTGACAGTAGGCCATTAAAAAGCGGACAAGTAACAGCTTCCCAGGTAGTTGACAAGAATCGTAACTTTACTGAGGTCTACTACGTCGACCCAACAGGTAAGATTAAGATTCACCGGTGGCCAGGTCACTGATGCCGACTCCAGAAAACGAATGGTGCATGGCAGAAAACAGCCATCAACTGCTAGTTGTGACTGCTTATGATCAGAAAATCATGAGTTGTTTGTATTTTGTGCGTATGGTCGCTCTAGATGACAAGAGGGAAGGACGTGTGTGCTATGTTTGGACGATGAGGTGGACTTGGGTTGATGTGCTCCAACTAAGACGAAAGTGGCAACTCCTTGCATGTCGGTGTTAGTCGTGACCTACACACATTACCCTCAGGCTGCGCCATGCATAAATGTTTTTTTATTTTTTATTTTTTCTACCTTTATGTAAGGGGGTCTACGTAGCAGCCTACACATCGCAGTTTACATCACACACATTTTCCGAACACGACCCCAAACTTAACCAATTTTCTCTCCCTGTAAAACGACCTTATTGCTTGCGCTTTGTGTCTGGTGTTTAACCACGCTTGGGGATTCTGCATCGTGGGTGTCCTCATTCACCCTCGCCTTCAAGCAAGTGTAGATGGTTTTCGAGAGAGTTTAGCGCTTGCCATGTCAACCCCAAATAACCGTTATTTTGCCTTTGCCTCGTCCATGAGCTTTTTTGCCCTGATAAGGTCCTACTAACCTCGGGCGGATTCCGTTTTGGGATCAGGCTTTTAGCCTTGTTTAACTTCAAACATTGTATTGGCTTAGCTCAAACCGGTAAAAACCCAGTTGGAACCAAGTTTTCTAAAGCTTGAGTGTCACAGTGCAGCCTTTGATCACGTGCCATGCACGCATAATAAATAGTCGCTTTGATGATGTGCACTGGACACAAACCCTTGTTTGGCCCAACCAACTTTCAGTTAAACATTAGAATAACGGCGCTGTGCAATTCTACATTATGTGGTGGCTCATACTAACGCTTCGGCGTCGTTTAAACATCATGCGCGTGCACTGCATATGTTCATGCTTATCGTTTTTCCCCAGGGGTGCCAAGCTGGTCCCAGCTACCTCAACCACGGCGTCCGTCACGGGGCCATCTGGATGCTTAGGTATCTCAGTGCAGTGATAGCACGGCACCGTCTTACCCAGTTTGATAGCATACCCGCAACTCTTCACTTCTTACTTTGACTGCGTCCTCTCGTTTACTTGTTCACTTACCTACAGCCATAATTAAAGTTTTCATCTGGCCTTAGCCGCCTACGGGAGGCGTTCATTACAATCTTCTGAACCTTCCATTGAACCTAAACACTTCGTGGTCTTTCGCTTTGTACCCTTCACCGATTCAGTCATTTTCCGTCCAGTCTGCTTTCTTTCTTGTGCGATTGCGTGAACTACCCCCAGCGAACATTTACAGCCGACTTCGCTCCACCAGCTACAATAGTGAGCCTCTTCAGTTTCACTGCACACTGTGACTCTGAGTTTCCTACTACAATTTATCCGTACCGCATATCCCGCAAATCATCATCTCAGCCACGCTTTCTCGTGATCCTGGCCATACGCTCAACAGCCCAAGGCTACGAAGCCGCAGTGACGGCTTTAGGCTTCAGTTTTCAATTAGCGGGACAGGCTGTAGCAGTTCTGTTGCCTCGCTGGATCCGTTATCCTGTTTCCAAATTTTCTGCAGCTTGAAGTTTTTTTTATCACCTACCAAGCCTCTGGCTATGCGCTCCCTCATATTGGTGTTGCCTGTCACCTCTAAATCTTAACGATTGTGTCTTGTCACATCTGATATATCCCTTAATAGAGAGAGAGCCCTTGTAATTCTGGTCCCTAACCCACGCCGCCTTATGCGTGACTTAGTCTACTTCTGATAATGCCCACAAAATTCCCAGTACCCACAAGCCCACTGGCCATGCTCCTATTCTAACTGCAACACTATGATCATTCCTGATGCTATGCCACCCATTAGTTGGGAAAAAAACTAATACTAATATTACCATTTGATTAACTTCTCTGCCAGTTGCCGTCTCTAGCGACTGCTTGTCAGACTAGCTGGGCTGCTCTACTGTCCTTATTCCCCCCGGCAGAATGGCACCTGGGGCAGATGGGATTCTTTGTAAATGCACATGCCGTAATTTTGACTGCTTCATAGCTTTCCACGTTGCATGTGTGGTACCTCCTGTCTTTGCGGGAGGGTCGTCGCGTTTCGCCATGTTGCGTCGTTATAATTGCCTTCCCCCAGCTGTTTGAGTGATTCACCCATCAGCAGTGATTTTGAGATTGGTCTTTAATTCAAAGAATCCATAAGAGGGTATCGGATTTTGTGTCCGCATTCGCTGGTTTTTACAGGTTGTCATTTATCTGACAACTCCATGAAATACAAGCGAAGGGAATATATTCTTCAGTCCTTCAAAAGGCTAAAGAGGTACTTTGCGGCCCTTCTGGCTTTCATCAACGCAAAATACATCGCTATTAACTTCTTAATTGGGGTTGCGTCAATCTGAGCCTACTTTGTCAGCCAGGCTTGGCATAGGCTCCAACTACTGTTCCTGATAGCGCTCACATAAAAATAAAGTGCGGATATTTTGACTCCCCCGATGCCTACATTCGCAGCTAGTGGATACGCACCACGCACTGCTTGGAGATGAATAAGGCGAATAAAGGGTTCAGAATAAGGTACCGTTTAGAATCAATTGGAAAAACTTGGAACCGATCGAGGGGCAATCGTTCCAGAAAAGTTTGGTAAACAATCGGTAGTTTTTATTCGGGCATCGTTTCACTTTTGAAACAAAAGCTTCATCAGGCCAAGTGAAGAGGACAACAAATTGGGCAGGTTATGAGACAGACTGGGAACCAACCAGTAATTCAGTTCTCTTCGGATTATCACACTCGATCAGTGTTTAGTGTCAATTAACGGCTCTTGTCGGTTAGCGTGGTTGTCAAAATCTTGCTTTAGCAGATTTGAGGAGTTTCAAGGTAATTCTGATCGGGTTTGGTCCGCTTATTATCACTTCAGGGTGCTCTGTCGCCACTGGTAGATTTTACTTGGTCTTTGTAGGGTTGTGAGTGCCCTCACAATCTATTTTGAGGAATTGAGTTCGGGTGGAATTCAGTTGTTGGTACTATTCCTAATGATGACCGCACACCGACACGTGTCAACTCGACCGATCCAAAACTGTTCTTATAATGCTTGCCAGTCCCACGTCTTTTATTCTGTTAACACGTGATTGCTTGGCAATTTCTATCCCATCGGTTAGCAGCCTCTGTGCGTGGACCGTGCTCCTCACCTCAGAGCCTCAAAATTTTCTAAATCTATTTTGCGTCCCATGTTCACGCATGTCCCACGTGTTGCGCAATTGCCGATTCTTTATGTAACGCTTGATATTCATCTGCGTTTTCCAGCGGACTGCTTACATTTCTACTATGCCCTCCGAATCTGATGTGTAGGTCCCCGGCCGTCTGTCCTCTGTAGATCTTGGTGCAGTCGTCGCAGCTAATTTTGTAGGCACAGTTCTGGCTTCTGTCTTCCGGGAGGCGATTCTTCAATTGCACCAGTGAAGAGCATAGACTGTTCCCCCCTTGGAAAGCTACTTTTATGTTAGCCGTGTTTAGAATTCTTCGAATGACCTCCGACGTCCCGATCTATTCCTCATTGGGTTTCGTCACCGATACCAACACCCTTCAAGATTGACGCCTAATCAAGCTAGCTGGATATCCAGTACCCCGAAGTTTGTTCTGTACTTCAGTTTGGGTGGTCATCCCGTCAGCTTCTTCTGTGCACAGGGCCCTTACACCCCTAAGCATTGATGAGGCAATACTGGCGAATACCAACTTTGGATGACCAGACGAGTAGTTTGAACCTGCCCCAGTGGATTGGCTTTCCGTGCACTGCGATCCTTAGTTTCCCACGATCTTAGGTGTCATGCAGTTTAAAAAGACCAGTGTAAACGAATGCCTTTGTTATTCATGGTAAAAAGAGACCAGAAAACATCATGAGGATAGATGCCAAAATGAATTTGAGCATCTGGGTCTCCTCAAACTTGTCCTTCTCACTGCACAATGAGAACTCGGCCCAAAAGGAGTTTGCCATTTTACGGATGATCCGACACACCTTCTCCCGTATTACTCGCTGGACTACCAAATACTCTATGGGGCCTACGTCAGATCGCTACTGGAGTACGCCAACCAAGTCATCTACTCAGGTCGCACGAAAGACGTCACCCTCATTGAGCGTGTCCAGCGGGCCGCTAAGAGAATGGTTGCCGGCCTCAAATCCGTGGACTACGAAACGCGTCTCGCGATGCTTGATCTCTTTCCCCTGGAGTACCGTCGACTCCGAGGGGACCTAATTCTTACTTATGCCCTGTTTGAACAAAGCTTGGCAAACAGGTTTTTCACCGTTGAACCAGCAAGCACACGGCGGTGACATAGTAAGAAGTTTTTCAAGCTCAGAGCACATACATTCATCAGACAAAATTTTTTCTCTAACTGAACTTGTCCCGGTTCATCATGGCGAAAGCGTCATCATCACGCCACCAGACTATCCTGGGTCGGTATGGGAATCCAGCGACAGCTCTCTTTCAAATTCTTTTACAGATATATTTGCCAAAACCGGTGACATTGTAGATCTTATTGCTGGACCCTTTCTTGTGTATAAACCACCGACTCAAAAACGAATTAGGTGAGATTAGGACATGCTTTTATACCCACCATTAAATTCACGTAATAAGCTTAAATTAAATAAATGAAATTGTCGCTTATCTCGGATGTTCTGTCTCCCTCGTTCGTTATCTCTCCGCTGCCTTTCACACAGTGGCCACCATTCTGCACAATCAGGACCTCGTGATGAGACTATTTAGCAGCTAGAATTTGCAGCCTCTGCCTCTCTTACCTCCTCAGTAATCACTCTTAGCGACCCGTATGCTTATCAGCCTTTATGTTGGTTATCTCGTAAGCTAAGTTTCTCACTGCTGAAATTTAGCAACCGCTCGCTTGTTCTGATCTTACGCCTGCTGATCGACTGACGCCCAGTGCAAGCCATGAAGTAGTCCTTTTACCATCACCGCTGGCGCACCGCATCGCTACCTACGTGTACTGCGTACGCAATTAACCATGCCTCACTTATATCTGTTCATTCTGAGCGTGTCTGCAATGTATTAGTATTTCACTGTCACTGTTTGCTGGTCACCTAACGCAAAGTTCCTCATAATTGGGCTCAACCGAAACTTGCTCTGGTCCCGCAAACTGCGCTAACGTTCAGCTTTTTCCACAGGCGGACAATCTCCCATACCAATCCACACTCACTACATCTAATGTTCTAAACCCAGCGACTCTCTCCAAAATGCGAATTTGACCGTTCGCCCGCAACGTGTGGTCGTTATTCACTTTGCGTAATAATCTCTTCAAATCGACATGGATCTTTAACTCAAACGAAAACACCGATTATCACGCATTGATCTGATTCAGTCTGTGTTAATTCCTGCTGGCTGATCCAAGTCTCACTTACCACAGAATTCGACATAGCCAACCCGGTCAGTTCAACCATGATATCCATTACGAGGCTATCAAAAGACAAAACTGAGTACTGTAAGGAAAAGTCGCTGCCCCGGCGGCGCACCAGAAGCTAGTCTCTCTAACCTCTGGAAAGCCTAATTTCGTCATCTGGGGCGCTTAATTGCAAATGCCGATAAGATGGTTACTGGCCTCGTTCGCATCTCAGACGGGTTCTTCCTAATAAGTTGAACTTTTCCAGCGGTTATCACTGCAATGCCCCAAGCCTTGCTACAGGGACTCTTCTGGGTACAAAGCCTAGAGGCACGTATTTTGGCAAAAGCTGACCGGGAAGTTTAATGTATAAAGTTTGCCTCAGACTGTGGACAGCCGTTAAAAAGCAGGCAAATGAAAACCATTGTTTCAGAAAGGGCTTTGTTGGTATGCAACACTTGGATGAATACATCTTTGCGACCAAAGTTATCGTTATTTTGAGTGAGGATCGGAAAAGCAGCGCAGGAGCAGTTCAGTAAGACAGCGTATAAGAACACGACGGCCCTAAAAACGCCGATATATGGATATGGAAACTTAAGCTGAGGTTGCTGTAGGAAGGGTGGTGACGAGATTGAACACTCTTAGTTGCCCCTCACTGAATAATCCCAAGACAGTTTCTTTGGGCACAAATCGGAGTTCCACGCTTGACTATGGTTTCCTAAGAGAGGTCGGACTTAGGTAGAGTGCGGTTGTTGGAGGCTCTGATGTTCTAGGAGGCTCTGATGTTAAATAGATAGGGAGCAGCGGCAGAAGTGTCAGAACACTCACCTGGCCTTAGTGGAGTCTGGGAGTCCATATGTGACAGGGAGCGGCCATTTGGACCCAGGGCCCTGGCTTTTGTGGATGTGCACAAAAAAGATTAAGCGAGCATCCGTTTTAGTTGGAGTTCTAAGCAGACAAAGTTGATGGTTTTAACATTCCAAATATACCTATTTGTCACTGTAAGTTGAGAGGGTTTCTGATGGGCTTCAAATGAGCCGACTTGGAAAAATGACTGCGTCAATTCGAGTCCTGAGTTCATCTGCATACAACAGCACTAACCATCAGGGATGGCAAATAGTATGGAGGACTAACAGGTGTCAGGGGAGGAAAAACTTAACGGAGTGATACTTGAGAATTTACGCAAAATGCTTCAGTTAGCTAGCTAATGAATGCAAATTACATATTACGCAGATGAAATTGGCTGGTAAATAGCGAAGCGAAAGGTCAATGATGTAAAGATTTTACTCATTCAGAATGAATAAAATGTGTTGTCCTGTTGGTACCCTCTTAGAAATCAGGAAACCTGTGTGGTTCCTCATCTGGGAACTGGCTTTGTTCATGAGAAACTTGTAGAGCATTTGCAGAACAGGTATTTCCGGAGGAACTGCTTGGTGTTCAGAGGGGCCACGCCGACATCATCCATGCACAGTAGGTGCACGATAGCCAGGGTTCAGCAGATTGGAAGAAAAGTCGACGTCGTGAAGGAGTGAAACAAGAATTGGTCGGGAGACCTTCGGAAGGGTACATTCCTTTAGGATATTTCGTTTGATGCCATGTGGGCCATGGGATTCTCGGAAGATTGACCCAAACTTAGAAATTTGGTAATCCATTGAGCACATCAAGGAGCCCCGGGGGTTTCGGGCGCGACGCAGTTCAGCATATTACGATCCAACATGTTCATTTAAGTATGTCTTTTGCGTGCACCAGGGCTGCTAAAGTGGGGAAGATATTTCGCTTGGACCGATACGCACTGACGTCCAAACTTGGATTTTTTCCCCCCAAAACGTGCCGCAACAAGACTGACTTTACCAGGCCCAGATTGCACTTTGAGTTTCGACCTTTACTCGCAAGCCGAAGATACCATATACTTTCTGAACTAATTACCCACTGTTGGTTTTTGTGCACTATTTTTTATTTCGATAAATTACTGCCGATTTAAAAATGGACGCTGATGGGGGTTGCGAGAACGCATTTGACTAAGGCACAATCTTTCACACGAATATTTATTACTTTTCAATGAAAATAAGGAAACACCAATCATCACCTGCGGATGATGAAGAGGCGTCGGATAAATCATTTCAAGGAGGGCTACCTAATACACAGGAATCCCTGATGATTTCTTTTGATATGCTCCAAGAAGACAGGTTACATTCGATTCGCCACAGGCAGAATTACCAAGACTTGAAAGATGCTTATCAACAGCTCCAAGTGCGTTTCCTCACTTATCCTGTTGAAGTACTGTTAACCAGTGTTGTCTACGTGGTTGTCTACGAGTTTGTGGTAATAGCATAAGCCGATGGCTAAGGTGACAACTCGAAAAATTCCTGCAACTTTCTTCGGCTCTTTCCAAAAATTTTCTTCATTCACTGCAGCTGCATGAGATTAACGGTTGCAGCCGTAAAATAATTTGACGCATATGTAATGGTTAACTAATGGCGCCTCAGATGAATAATTTTGACCACTTCACGGCTTCTGAATTAAGACGGAACGCCTTACCTAATTACCAGCTGCGTCATGCTTGAGATAACAGGATGCATGGTAAAAGGATAACGAGATAAGTGCAAAATTATACGTATTTTATGAATAATAGAATAACATCACTGATTTTTGTTATTCGATCTCAAATTTTCTGTTTCTGTAGGTCAGACAAGAAGCTTCTTTGGACCGAAACTGATTTTCTGTGCGTAAAAACCGCTAGGCGAGTCAAGTGTGTAGCCACAGAGTACATAGCTTCTGAAGCGGCAAATGTCAGTATGGAAGACTCCTTTCACCCTTTACTAGCCCTTGTGCATGCTATAAGTCTTTTTCATCTTCGCCTTTTGACCAAGTTATTTGGTATTTAATCTCAGGGGCAAAAAGATCACACAGCATGTTCCTGACTGACAGACGGAGTTAAAAGCAGCTCAGTCTCGAAAGAGGAACAACGTTTATCACTAAAGCTCTGGTTAGGTGAAGATACTCACTTATTTTTCGCTGAATCTAACCAAGAAAGCACCCAACTCCCCCATTTTTTCATTGTGTTAATCTCTCTTAAGTTGCTTTTTTGTACTTATTGCGTTGATGCACACGATATGATGCATTTCTCTAAATACTTCAGTCATACACCCATCTTTTCCCAACGGTAAGCAAAATATTTGAAGTTCTTTGGACCCGTTATTGTTCAACTCCACAAATAGTAAATGAGTGCTCGGGATTATGTTTTCTGAAAAATGTGTTGGTTATT
This sequence comes from Opisthorchis viverrini, assembly GCF_000715545.1. Classification (NCBI taxonomy): domain Eukaryota; kingdom Metazoa; phylum Platyhelminthes; class Trematoda; order Opisthorchiida; family Opisthorchiidae; genus Opisthorchis; species Opisthorchis viverrini. The sequence continues at coordinate 53,019 of NW_008751857.1, read as the reverse complement.
TCAAAAATATGCCCTTCTCTGACGCCATATACAAAATAATAAACCATCTGATGGAAGAAGTGCACCTCTCCAACAGTAACCTTCCAACATGTGATAATTAGAATAGTGGTAGGTATCGTAACTACCGAATGTACGCGAAGTATAGAAGTCCGAATATGGACGAATGAATATCGTATATTTTCGTATATCGCGGGCGTACTATATATCGCATCGTAAAACAAAGGCATATAAAAATACACTAAACAGAATGAATAGAATAGAGTCAATGTTCACCACATCCACCACACGTTGAATGAGCGTGCGGGTGTTTATAGTCTCTAATAGGTTGGAACCCTAAATGTTCAGATCTTCTCAATATCGGATTGTCAGTCAATAGTGTCAGCAGAAGTTGATTCTGATCGTCTAGCAATACGTCGTTGTTTTTTGAACGGCCCGGAAATATCCTTCTTCAGTTTCCATAACAGTGATTTAACCTAAAATGCGAAGAATCGATCCAAATGTCCAGGTAACCTCACATCATCCGCAAATATCTGTGGTCCATATGTGTTCGAAAAGCCCGTCAAAGACGCGTGTTACACTCAGATCAAAGTAAACGTAAGTTTTGAAAAATAAATTAAAAAATATGCAAATGGCAAGAAACATACCAAGGTAATCTCCATAAACGGCGGTATCAATCAAACCTGCAACTACAACAGTTCTTACGCAAAGTAAAGCGTTTGAACTTTGCTGCATTCCAGAAACCGGAATATTAGCGAAATATTACAACAGTGTTAATGCTCTCATACTTTGCCGCCTTTATAGGATAAACAGACCCAAGTAGAAATTCCACACTTTCTGGAATGATAATGCCTTTGCCTCTCCGCCGCCCCACCTTCATAATTACAAGGATAGTTAAGGTAAACAAAAACCGTAATGAGTAATGCATAACCCACCACCGCAGCTCTCAGCGTTGAGCCCATTCTTTGATTGAAGTCCTCGTTGCACACACAAACAATCTTCTAATTTATTCGTTGCGGACTCACCGGCACCAGCCAAAATGAGCCATTGTCCTGAGATAACATCTGTTGGAAGGCTGAATAGTCCTCCGTTAAACTACTTAAACAGGCTGCTTCTCACAGTCATACGATAATACAAACTCACAGCGTGGCTTGATACGCACGTCCCCTAAGATTTAGGATATACCTTATTTTTGCCATAGGTCTCACAAATTAACAGACACGACCCGAGCCTCAGAGACCTGTACGTTGACGTAATCCGTCGCACTGAATTTGGAAATAAAAGCAGCTGCAATGCGTTGAAGTCTTCACAACTTTGACTGCTTCTCTTTGGACTCTAAGTGGCATGCCCAATGACTCCATGTCGAGAATTACATTTTGTGGACACAAAGTGCATTTCAAAGGGCTAGATGGCTTTGTTCAGTTCATCCAAAACACATGCGCCTGTTTCTCCTCTACAAAGGTGAGAACCATATTGCCCGGATGTTTCAAATTAAAGGATTCTCCTTAGCAGCTATGCGACAACCAGGGCTTGTTAGACCAGGATTTCTCCTCAGTATCTCGTCCATCAGGAAATAGAACAGAGATTCATGAAGTGGCCGCGCCTGTCCAGCATCAAATTTTGGTCGGGAGCGTTCTATGCGCCATTTGTATCTTTTCACATGCCCGAAAAGCTGAGAATGCAAAGAAATCATTATGTTCAAAAGCTTTTGTGGCATTCCTCGCTGAACATGACAGAATGGCAGCCAGAAGATTAGACTGGTCACGCGTTCAACGCGCTCCTGAAATCTATGGAAACTAAAACTGTGGGCTGTTCATACGCACGGTTTTCCCCTTGCACTTAAAGTAGTTTAACTGACAAAACTTCCGGACCAAGTACTCAGTGTTGTATAAGAAATTAAGTGCAGCCATAAACCCGCTAGGGCGTAAATTGTCCCAGATGTGCTACCCAGGGTTCTACTTCGTGTCGTGTCGCAAATTATTGGCAGCAGACAGTTACGAGATTTGTCTTGACTCGGCTGTATATGAGTTCTTCTTTACTGAAGATGGTCGCGACACTTTGATTCACAATTATTCCACTTGCAGGCGGTTCCCGGCCACCCGTTGCGGGAATCAATCAAACTCTTATTTTGTTATTTTCGTCCTGTCAGACCTCTTTTTTGAGCTTTCGAATTCACCAGGTTTCGCGGTCAGTACGCAAGCTGAGTTCTTCTGGTGTCCTATAATTAGTCGGGCTGAATAGTTTTTTGGACCTTCATAGACATTTCAACGAGATTCAAGTAGCTCCGTTGTTTTGTCCGATATCTAGAATTTGCACGCACCTGGTATTACCGTGTCAAAGTCAGACCCATCAGTATTGCAAATAGTTGACCATCTTCTAACTGAAGCTGTCATCTGTTAGTTTAGCAGTTAGGATTGTGTCAACATGACTATTTCGGTAAATGTTTTGTTTTGTTCGCTTATCCAAACCCACATTCTTGAAGTGAGTGACCGAATGGGTCTAAAACCACAGTAAATGTTAAGATAAAACACAGTTTTGAACATATATTTTTGATTATGTTCAACTTATTCACTCAATTTGGATAGTGGGGCTAGAGAGGTGCGGCCGTTGCCAGGGATGCGTCAATATCGCATCCTGTCCCAATCAGACTGCTGGTAGCGTTTGCACACTGCTTGGCTCGCAAACTGCAACTTGTACTGGTACTTACTACACATAAGACATACACTGGCTCAAAGTAAACAGTTTTTTGTCTTTTATTTCAACTGCTGTGGTATGAAAATTCTCAACTGTTGCTTCATGGTTCGTTTTGTTGGATAAGTAAAACGTATGAGAAAACAAAAACTGTTTTGTTGTGCGGTCTTTCTCGTCAAATGGCCCCGAAGGTCATCGAAAACGGAGCCTATTATGTGGGACTTCTCATGGTGCTAAATTAGGTGAACAACAAAATTGTTCGCTTTTTGGATAAAGTAGCACATATGAAACTTCTGGGATTTGAAAAGGAGAGACAATTTAGAAGTGAGAAAAATTATCCCGGAATCGCCAACAATGTGAACGGCCGTGGTGAGCACAGGGTGTACTAAAATCCCGCCTGTTATAAAAAATGCCAACTAGTGAGTTTTTTACAACAGCACTGAGCTCAAGAGCGTCACATAGGGAAGCCAGTGGAAACACAGTCCGATTGAGTAACTATTTGTATCTAATGTCTCCAAGCCCCTTACCGCGGCAAATTCTAAATAGAGAGGGGGCCGTCAAAACAGGCCTACCTTGAGGGTTTAAGTTATTCAACTTTTGACACCTTAAAAGAAATTACCTGATTCAGCAAATGCATGTCCTTTAATCGAATATTTTCTTGAGACATGCTTTTGATGAGCAAGCTGCTCTTGTCTTGGAGAATAGCTAAAGGACAGACAACCATCTCAACAGTCTCAGGCACGCTCAGTTAATATATTCCTTACAGATAGCAACTCAACGAGCGGATGACTGAGGTATGCAACACTCGGCTGCGTCTTACATCATCGGCGTTGTTCCTGTTTCTGGCTATTATATCGGGAATAGTCATCTAATATTTTGAAAATATTAGTGCATCCACATATCGCTGACAATTTCCACATGCATCATTGATGAGTAAGTGCCTCGCATATAACAGCGAGCGACATATTGGCGGCAATGTTCTGAACCTAGTGAGATGGTGACCGGCACCTTTTGAATATGAATCTTTGAACATCTGTCTATGCTTATGGCTTGGAGTGACCCGCTAACGCACCAAAAAATAAAACTGAAGTTTGATGGTCAGCGCTTAACATAATGTAAGCGAAGGATCCAGTTGGCATTTTTCAAAATGAAAATGTCTGTGATATTTATTTAAACCATCAGTTCCTGTTGACCACATGAAATAAGTGAATATGTCTTCCTCCGGCAGGTGCCTCTCTCTTCGGAAACCGGGCCCTAACATGATTGTATGACAATGTAAAATGGTCTATTTGTTTTCCAATGGTACTTTACTTTAGGCATGGCCGCGGTCATCTCTAGTGCCGTCACCATCTGATAAACTTCGATTTGCTTAATTGTAATCGTGGGTTGGAACGGCTTAAGCATCGGTAGCCTGCGGTACTATCGGCGCGATTAAGGTCACACATTTTGTTAAGTCTTGAACAGAAATTCGCAAAAGAGCCAGTCGGAGAGTACTAAATTTGGATTCCGCTGTATCAAGCTTCTGGCCCGCAGCAATAACTAAGCGTGCATCGTAATTTTAAACAACTGTCTGTTCGTGGTTTACTTAGTTCTGCTATTTATAATAAGTAAATTTTGCGTACTGTGTGACAAATTGCTGTCACATTAACGAGAAGCACGGACAAAAGTAGTTATTTACTTGTCAGTGGCCCAGTTTAGCATGGGACACTGTTCACGTTGGTGCCAGCAGCAAAGTGTGCGGTGAAGTCCACAGCTAGCAGACGGTTTGGCCAGTAGTAGTATGTATGACTGCTTCACTCATGTTTTGAGCCCCGATATTTTTCGCGAACCTAAAAATGTTAGACGCAACAACAGGGGCACCTTCAACTCAAAGGTAAGCTGGCAGCGGTGCACTGATAAGTGCGCGCCAGAATTGACAATCGGTAGATCAAACGTTTGGTGTTACCTGCGTAAATGGTCACTGGATGTGTTTTTATGCGTGAATTTGGTCGTGCAGGCAACTCGCACGAAGCATGTACGAACAAGTGTGGAAAACAGTAACCAGAGTGTTTGATCGATTAGACTTGGAAGCTTTTTAGACCTTCATAACTTCTTGATTGTTGTTCTCTTTCGTTTTTCTTGATGAATGACCATCGATTGATTCAAACTCTAGCGACTGCGATAGGCTACGCAAGCATTTTATAACAAGGGTGGGCATCGGCCCACTAGATGGAATTCTTGTGCGGTATTAAAAGATAGTCAATCCTATTTAGCGCGAACATAAACCGTTCTGGTTTCTTCGAGACGTTTGTTAACCTAGTCTGCTTAGTTAACTTCCATCTAAAGCTTTGAGTCGTAAGCTACTAATATACAGTTACTCAGGCCTTACAAAGGATTTTGGTAGAGTGCGACGCCACGCCTCATTTCCACGCTGGCCATCTGTGGGATTAAGTTCTCATCCAGCTAATAGCATCAGCTGCCAATAACCGTCAAAGTAAGCAAAACCAGGTTCAACCTTAAGGTTATTCATTGCAGTAGGGCCAAAACTAATAATGGGGAATTATTGTCCTTTGTTGCTAAACAGAAACTATCTGTCAGTATATCCTGACACCCCAAAATTTTCCTTGAGCACACTGGGCTTTCTGGCTGCGCAAGTTTTGTTGAGTTGAGTTAATTTCAGACAGTGTCTAGAAAGAGAGTCTCGTAGTCTTTCTGCCTCAAACTCTAGTAGTCTAACCAAAACTGCATAATTTAAGAACAATATGAGTAACCCGTGCCATAAAAATCACCTTTGGCTGTATGGTTTTATTGATCAGATCGAACATTGCAAAAGTCTTCAAGCCATCGGTAATCGCCTAAAGCCTCCTATGGCAATTCTTGTCCAAAATCCTGATGTAGGTTTTGGAATCAAGCTTTTTAGTGAAGAGAATGTGGAGTGTGTGCCTAGTGAAAATCAAGCAGTGTCACTCTGTCCAAGACGAATGATCCCAAGAATGGTCATCAACAGATAACTAAGTTTTTAACCCAAAAGCAATGTTAAGACGTTTGACAAAAACCTGGATCAAAATTTTGTTCTGGATAGGCTCATTTCAGCGTATGCTTGAGTTTAGTATACTCCACTACGTATTACTTTCGCTTGGACTGGAAACAGCTATGGCCCAAAATATATCTTGAAAATAGTCAGTTTAAAAAGGAACTGAAGTCCAATCTCTTGATCAATAATTTATTGTGTCCATTCCTGTGTTTCTGTAAGGACGCTCGCGATCCACATTCAGAGTGGTGCAGTTAGTTGTCAGCACGCAGTTTTAGCCAATAAACCGATGTTTCCGACATAGTTCGTTTTGCGCGCTCCTTAATACAAAAATACAGCACTAGTTGCGAATCCCGGAAACAAAATTCATTCTTAGTACCGCAGGAAGACTGTACAACGTGTTTGCGCAATGCACTTGGAGTGCGGAGAGCACGGCTTAAATGTTCCCCAACAAGGCTACTGGCGAATTACCCTTTTCGTGATGCAATACGCTCTTATTTCTAATGCCACATCTGAAAAGCTAGCTAGCATCGACAGTCTGCACATCCATTTCGCTCGCCTCATTGGTCCGGACCACCCTATAGGATCCAAACTGGAAAACTGCATCTCGCATTTTCACCAGAATTCGCCTTCATCTCTTTGCTTGAGGATATTTTAACCAAGACACAACTTGCGTTACTAGAAAGCCCAGTGTACGCAGCGAAAATTCCGCAGCGTCAGGATACGTTAGCAGATAGTTACTGCTTAAATATTCTCCAACAAGGTTGCTAGTGACATTGCTATGGCATTTTATGACCCTATTTCTAATGCAACCATTGCTAATTATTGGGCCGTAACCTGCCAAGTATCCTCATATAGCATGTATCGCATCTTCTCTGTGGTGCGTCTCACTTGCTTGTTAGGTTAGTTTTTTCCATAATATATGGCTTGAATTGATGGTTGCTGGTGATACTGCAGTAAATAGGCTAATTGATCCACCACAGAATTCATATAGAAGAATTTCCACGATATGCCACATAAATCTCATGTCGTAGCATTGGCTTCCCATAAAATCGTAGTGTTAGTGTACAAAACTTTTTTCCGTTGGCTGACGATCCCATCCTGATCCCCCAATAAACGCTAGTTAGTATGCTATCTTGGAACACGTGCATCAATTCGATTGCTTGAACTTCTCGTAACTATGGTGTTATCATTAACAGCTTTTTTGCTTGAAAGTTAGCGTTATGCACGTCACATTCACTTTTTATGGCAGACGAGGGCTGTGGCAATTCACATTGCAAAAATGTATTGTATGAATATTTGGAAAATTCAGAACGACGTTATCAACGTTTGTGTCAGAGGTTTGAGTCACCGTACATTCACACTGATATCCTGTGTTCACCGATGAAGCGTTCTTTTTGGCTGTTAGCCTTGCACAGCAAACAAAGTAAAAAAACGAGAGGTAGAGCAACATGAATGCAACATTTATAAATTTAACTGGTTACCAGGACATATGAGTAGTATATTTTCGGTTTCAGAATACAATTTTTCCAGTTGCATTTACAATGAATAGGATAAAATTTATTCTTTTTCAAATAATAAAATCATCACATGAATTTCATCGTCTTAGTTTCATAATTTCCATGGGTCATTATGTATTTTAAGCCGGATGGAAACCACAGACCCACAAGTTTGAGCGCTGGGTTAGTACTATTAAGGCACTTCGAAAGTACTCAGCAGCAGTAAAGTCCTTAGATTTGTTTTAAATATAGCATCTCAAGCAGCCGCGATAAGTGGGTTATGTATGCTTCGGAATCACTGCCCTTACTGTTGTTAGGTGCGTTTTAGACGGAGTCAGCAGCAGTCATAGTTGTCTGTTAGCACCCATAGTTTGAGGCACTTGTTTTTTTGCCGGCGTTTATTTGTTTTCATTATCTATTATTAAAACCAGTCGCTAAGGAAACGGATTCAGACAAAGCTTGCCGCCTTCCTGTCAGTGATAAAAATTCCGGCTTATCACTTTGTTCATTATCGCTGTTGACAGCCATTCGGAGATGTTGGAAACTGATGGATATCGGCGGTAATTATTACTATTATTATCGTATTGAGTAATACAAAGATTAGCCTACTGCTTACCTGAATGATTATAGCTACGGTCCAATAATGGTTAACAGATATGCTCACCAATACTCGCTAGCTGTGGTTTACTTACGCCTTTTTACATCAACTTCTATCGCACAGTAAAACCAGGACCTAAGTGCAACATAAAATCCAGGACACTGTTGCCCCTCATGAACAAGTGATTAACTTTGACAAAAGAGCCAGCTATCCTGGCTGTAATAATGGCTAAAACGTACGACAGCCCCACTTAATGGAACCCTCGTCGCACACCATATAAATCGGAAGATGCACACACTTGGAAGGTCCCAGTCAGAGTCAAGCGACAGTTGGAACACTGATAGTAGAATGGAGTTAGGAAGATATCTCGGTCGGGGAAAGAGAATCCATCAGAGAATGGATTCCTGGAGAGACTAATTGATTATCTCCTTAGTAAACGAGTGTGAACATCTTACAGTAATTTTAAATCTAACACTGCACATTCGCGATAATTCTGTCGTGTACACTGATACGATAAAAAATAGTAGTGCACAATGAGCTCTAATTGTCCACGACTGGTGGGGGTTTTCATCAAGTGGATAAATTTCTAAAAATACAATTTCCATCAATGCAAAGGCTGTAAAAACATGATATTCGGGCTGATTCTGCCAAGTTGTAAAAAGTTCAGTGCAGAGGTGACTGTACAGGAACTCTTTGATACCTTGTACGACTATGTGTTTCATAGTTGAGATTAATAGAATAAATGGTTTTGGGGACACTGGTCCCAGCTTGCGTTCCAAATCTTTCTTATCGAACGCGAGAAAGATAATACCGTCTAGTCACAGTGAGCGGCACACCGATTTGGTTTTCTAACTACAATAAACTAAAGTGAAGCTTTTATTCGAATTGAAACTCTCGTATAGATTATCTTTAGCCAGAGAAATTTGTTTTCTATGCTCATCTGTTCAAGGCGTCTATTTGGATGCTTGGTGATCTATCCCATTGATATTTCAGGCCTCACATTCCAAACTGGATTCTGAACTGGCACTGAAAATCAAAGAGGAACAACTAACGGGACAGAAGCATGCACGGGAAATCGGTGAACTCCAAACGAAATATCAAAAGCTAGAGAAGGCTTACGAAGAAGCCTGTCGATCACAAGTCACAAAGGAACGCTTGGAAATGGTCAAACTTCAGGTAAACGTCCAAGATTTGCGTACGAGTCACACACAATCTTATGCTCAGATTAAAGGGTGGAGCTTTGCTAGAATATGTGTACCGATTTTACAACCAAAGTGTAACATGTTTCATTTACTGCTTCATAATTAGAAAACAATACACAGACAGCCTATCACCGGTTTCATCCTGTTTGGGGCTCATCAGGTAGGCAGAGTCCCCGAGACTGGGCTAATTGATCCCTAGCTTGAAGAGCAGTTTGGCCGGTTTTTTATAATATGGAGCCCATATGCATGATGAAATTGCCAGAGCTGGAGACCCGATGAAGTCTTTTGTGGTAAATCGCACGCTAAAGTAAAGAAAGTTTAGGTGGGCTTATGCAAACCTATAGTAAAACTAGACAAATAAAATTTATTCACAATAAAATGCGAAAAAAATCCACTAATGCGAGCTTTATGACGAATCTTCCTCTGAAGTAATCGATTCCAGTTGGACCAATCAGACACATTAGGCTCTTACGTCTGTTTTAACAACTCGTAGGATATGTCTGACCTAACCTGACCAATACGTGTTTGTTCTGTAAAAAAAAGAATAAACTTTAGTGACACGTTGGGCTATATCCTTAACCACGGAATCTCACCAGACTAGAGTATTCTGTGGGGTGTCCACTCTGCTGAAGCGAGTGTTTCCCACAGATCCCGTCACGGTTCGCAGTGGATGCGTTTTACTACACTGTGCGTATTTTAAAGAATGAAGTTCGAGTAAATTCTCGGGTGCCCTAGGTGATTCATGAAACAAAGCTTTGTGTTCTCCGCCATCGGGCATACGAATTTACATAAAGTCCACCAAGTATACCATAGCGATCAAGTGATTTGACAAAATGCATCTTTTCATAATATCCGGCTGGAATCAGCTGCGTAACTGTCTCTGGATGTGTAGACAATCAGTGACGACATTCCCTCACTCACATTCCACCGGTGGACTAATTCACACAGCTTTTGTAAATAGATGAGCATCAGTTTTACTTGAACCTACAAAACGTTAACTCTCACGTTGGAAACAGGACACACTAACCCGTGACAGTCTGTTGTTTTCTGACAGTTTCTGGGTTTCATCCTTGTCAATAAAACTAACTTTCATAGTCTCCTGGTGGTGTCTCTTACGTTAGACTCTTGAGACGCTTACTACTGTTTAGACTACTGTGTCTAGTTGAATATAATGGACTCATAACGTAAAATTGGAGCATTGTAATCGGGTGCACCACACCTTTTGAGTGACTGATACTGAGCGTGTTTTGCAGAGGACAAATTCCATGGCTGACCGACTATGCGATTCTCCCACCACCTTTCATGCCTGCAGACTCAGTGAGACTGGTTCCGTGCACGTGAATTGTAGAATCTAGAAACCAAATACGTTACTACAGGCTTTTTTGTTAACAATCAACGAAGTCCTCCTGTTAAAATATAACAGTTACAAAAGTACACAAAAAACAGGCATTAGGATAGTTACAGGTCGGTGAAACATGTGCTTCAGCGCCAGATTATAAATTTATTTTGAAATGACGCATTTGTGTTCCTGCTTTCACAATGCAGCTTTCCAAAACATCTTTACTCGAACCAGGTAAGAGGACTTGAAGTACAACTGTTTGCTTTCTGCATTTCGACTGCGAAACGGATGAACTTATTATTTACCCGGCGGCAGCTTAATATGCATTCCTCGATTTACAACTTCTAGGTCACACAAGATGTTGAACAGGTATACAGAAGTCAGATCGCTGAGGCACATGCTGGAATTGCTGCAGCACGTAACGAGAATATTCGTCTTCGAGAAGAGGCTGACAAAGCTACCACTGAACTCGAACGTGAACGTGCTGAGTTTCAAGCAATCATAGAACAGAACAGAGTGATCTACGATGCGGAAGTAAGTAATGGACCAGTTATTTAACAAAGTCAAGATGGGAAAATTATCTGATGCACTTTAAGCCCTCCACCTTCTTTTGTCTCCTCAAAATCATTTTTAATCCGGATGCAGACAACAACAGCTTGTTTATGCTTCCAAAATTTGACCACAAACGACCACTAGTGGTCAGGAACCGTTGATGAGGAGTGGAGTCCTGCAAGTTTGTTTGGCTTCCGCAATCTTATTTCTGCACCAAGCAGATTTTCGCTTCATTGCTTATTCTAACCATATTCGCCACGTTACCCAATCACTCGAAATATACTTTTTCTCAACCGAATGAAATTAGAGGAATATGCGGTCGACTGGTACCAAAAGCTATCTTGTACACTTCTGATAATGCCCTCTGATTTCTCAGCAGTTCTGATTAATAATAACAGGGGCTGTGGGTTTCAGATGAACATACCAAAAGACCTGTAATTGCTTTATCGACCCATTTTTTGTTAGCCAATTAGATTTTCACATTTGTACCAAACATCGATTCCTTTCCGATTACAAAAATTGTGCATGTTTCTCAAAACAAACAGTTACCGCTAAGCTTATACTGTTTTCCCCTGGTGCGAACCGGTTTCTAGGGTTAATGTCGTCGTAAACAATACAGGAGGGGTTCAGGAAAACTGGATGGTTGTTCGTTGGGTGCAGTGTGCTGTTTCTGTGAAATAGACCCTTGCGAGCAGTCCTGTGTAATTCTTAGCACCACAGCTATGATAGTGAGCATTTTTCAACATTTAGATTTCTAACCTGCGTAAAATCAAAGAAGATTTGAACTCGCGCATTAAACGGCTAACAGCGGATGAAATATCAAGATCGCAAGATGCCGGTAAAGAGAATGCACAACTTGCTGCTAAGTATGAGCTTGTCTCAAAGGAATTGGAGGAACAGAAACAACTACGCAAAACCGAAAGGTACGTTTGAATGTGTGCCTATGAATCTACGAATAATGAAAACGTTCATTAAAATAAATTGTTCCTTCCAACATAGGGAGAAAATTCAAACTGAGAATCACACATTGAGGAACACCTGTTCGGATTTGAAAGCGGAAAATCAGGAGGTGCGGGCCGAGCGAGATAGCCTGAAGAATCAGGTAATGGATATCTTCTCGTTTCCATGAAGACATACAATAAAACTCTTCATCAACTTTTCGAAAATTAATTTGATTAGGATACATGTCATTGGAGAGGCGACGTCAAACGTCTTTGTTTCCCTTTATAAGTGCTCCACAGTTTTATAGAAAATTGATGGTTTCGTGAATACGAAAGCAGTGACCACTCGCACACTGAAGCAGACTAATTCCGCATGAAGTTTGCAGCGTACTTCTTGTAGAAATTTAGTCTTTTCAATCATTGGTTTTGGACCTCTTATACAATAGCTCTAAAATAATCGCAATACATTTATGAGGGTTGGAGACACTATAAGATGTTAGTGGCGTTGTTGTTGTCAGTTTCTATGCAGATCGCCTGAATGAGTGTCTGGAGGTATAGGCACCTCGGAATGATTGTGGTTAGTTAGCACTAAGTCCCTTCCCCATCCACCTTTACTCTTTTTCTTACAATAAGGCTTTCAAATAAATCATGGTTGTACGGCAGTGAAGCACCGGTGTTGAACACTGATGTCATGCTGTCGATGATGATGAAGTGAGTTTTAATTCCAGTGACCAAACTACTCTGTTATTCTTACCGGAAGGAGAAACCAACCGGTCATTTCCGATAGTGAAGACAATGTTAGCAAGTCTTTCACTTATAGTTGTCTATGGTTCGTAGCATTTTTACTAACTACGGTCGATTCGGGAAATGACACCAGTTCTGATCTGAGTGATTGTAGTTAGTGACACACAACAAATCCTCATTTCATTTCAGAAATAACCCGTTAGATTTCTCAACAAGCCTAATCTACTTCCACTGGTAATGACTGTTCGTGGGACTTTCTGCCATAATACGGACAAATAAATATCAACGAGGATTGACTAACTCCTCTGAATACTGACGTACAAATTTTCGTTGTGGCCCCACCATATGTCGTGTGATAGCGAGTGATCAATCGGCTAAACGGTAATATTTCACAATGTAGATATTTGGCATCTTCTTAAGTTGCAAAATTTTGCTCCTGTATTCCTTAGTTGTTTGGCTATCAAGCTTGCTCATCCTAAACGAAAACCAAGTAGCAGTGATTTGCGGTTAAGAAAACTCGCAATGTATTGCTCCTTGTTATTGTTTCCATCAATCCGCGTGATGGACCGGCAGTTTAAAGCAGTGCTCAGTTGCTTCCGCAGAATCTCAGGTTGGTGGACATTTGACCTTATAACCATCATCCCAAAGTCCCGAACGGGAGCTGCGACTCTATTCCTTTCGACGTATTCTGTCAGTGATTGCAGGATGCTGATGAACTTTTCATCTATTTCCAAAGAAAAGCTCACAGAATTGACTACAGTACATTGTCACGAAGCCGCTAAACCCTAGCAGATTCCGGCTAGATTATTAACTAATTAGTTAACAGGAAATGTCAGCATCCGTTAGCTAATACCATTGCTCTGCGTGTGCAAGTGACGAAAAGCAAAATTTAACATGTCTTTCAGCTTCGGCTACTGAGGACGGAATACAATGCACTTCGCTCGGAGTTTGAGGAAGAACGTCAGCGCTCGGCGACGGCGGTACGTTCATCAACCGAAGCGGAACAACGCCTAACAAATCTAACCCATAAAACTCGAATCGAGCTGTCCAATCTGCGACTAGAGGCACAACAACAGCGAGCAGAAATTGAAAAACAAAGGGACGATTTTATTCTCAAGTGTCAGAGTAAGTAATCTGCCCACCCATTCTTCTCGAAAGTTCACACTTATAAATCTGTCAGTTGTAGTGCGGTTCTGTCGGCTGTTAACTGTTAGCCTAAAATACAAACGCACTAGGGACAATGCTAGGAGATGTGGCCTTTCAAGTGTTTTATCGTTGGCGACGCTGTCTCTCGTGGTGCAATTTTCCGGGAGCTTCTAACAAAGTACTCTCTGTGTACGAGAAACACTTCCAAGACTGCTGCTTATCCCGAAGGATTACCTCAGTAAATTTTCAACCGTAAACGAACTCATAATATTTTAGTGCTATTGGAACTTTTGTCAGATATAGAACGCACCGTGATATCAATTAACGAATATATTATATTGCATTTTCACTGACTTGAAAATACTTCAACGAGAACATGGAGGTCGTTTTTTGTTGATGTCGGCGCGTCTAAATTCCCTTAACCTTCTTGGATTCAGAAGTTTACAGCGAAATAGATTTAGACTGCTGTCCTATAAAAACGAAACACCAAACTCTCATCTCAGACCAAAGGTTTCTGACCGGCATCCCCAAAACTGCGGCGTGCACACACCTCACTCAGCCAGGCAATTTATCTTTGTCGTCTTTTTTTTACAAAGCCCCAACCTTCGGCTCTCTGAACAAAATAATTCTACCCATAATTTCTAAAAAGGATCAACCTTTTAACGAGAACCTAGCCCCATCTCCGGTCACCTGATGCTATTTAAGTGCTCCTGAGCTAACCCTTATAATTCTGTCGTAGTTCCGGGCGAAAAAAATTGGTTTTATGTCTGTCACTTTTTTCTGGGCATTTGGAGCTTTGTTTTTCGAAATCTTTGTGCTGCGTGGTGTGTAACGCATTTCAATCAATTGTATCGAATGCGCCCCCAGTTTGGTCACCATCTCAGTCCTGCTTCACTAAGATGAATACCTGAAGTTTCAGACATCCAAACTAATCCGGCGAAAGGGTAATGAAATCAACTGGTTGTGGTAGGATGTGTGTAAGGAATGATGTGAGCAGTCCTAGGTAGAGCATGATCCGGTAGCGTAGTTTAACTCGGTTTGGCGTGGATGAACCCAGTTCATTTAGCCTTATTCTAAGGGTGAAATTAGCCCAAGATAGCAGACACAACTGTCTGCCGCACGAACGCCATTGTTCTTTTTATGCCCGAGTGTTGGTATATGGAGGTCAAGTGTACCCTGCTTCATTACACGGACTTCTGCAGACAAGGAACTTTCACAGAAAAGAACTTTCACAGCAAAAGAAATTAGACAACCAAATCGCTTCTGGGAAAATATCTATTGGGCGAACTTTTTTCGAAAGTGGGAATGCTCATTTCACGTTGTACTAGAACTTTAAACCATCAGAATCTTTTTTCCTACATGAAATTCTGTTGTAATTTTGGGATGGTTTGTTCTTATCATAAACTATCAGGAAACTGTCAGATCCGTCTCTTACTATGAAGCCTTCCATCATCATCATTATCAGCTCTAATAACCGCGTAATTGTCCTACAGTAGCCCTAGCGGCCACAGTTTTGTCCACTGATGACTTGAGGAGGTGGGGCAGGTGGCTGCGCATTGGAGGCGGAACTGAAAAACTAGCGCGTAAATACAGCACTGTCGTGGACTGTTAGGTGGCGGAATTGGGAAGGGAGCTATGCAGTGAAGGCAATGCCTTGGAGTTTCCTAACGAACGAAGAATGCTTTGGTTGTATAATGGAATACTAGGACTCGTCAAAATCACTTGAATGTGTTCTCCAAAAGCATACAGCTTTTACTGCAGCTTTATCTGCAGGAAATATGCCATAGATACGGAATTTTGTGAAGCATTCTGTTGGGCCTTACTGAATGGTCATGCAACTCTGTATTGGTCCCTTGGTTTCCTGCTCCGCCCACTATGATGTGTCAAAAGGCACGGTAACTTCAGACAGCCTTTTTGGAGACAAAGGAAATTTATTATAGTTATTATAGGGTAACCACAGAATGTTCCACAGGGTCGTGCTAGAATCTCCGTAAGGGTGGGAGAAGCGTCAAGCTAAGATGCTCGATCCAGATCGGCTGGCATTCTAACCAATCAGGGCATGCTTTCGTTTGATCCGTATCCTGCACGTGACACATCCGTCCGAATGATATGATGCTCGGTTATTAAGGACCGCCGCCCTCCGGACACACTCTGCCCTCGGGCTGTTCCTGTTTTTGACACTATCATGATATCTCACGCAACTGAAGAGATCCAGGTGGTTTCCAAATGTAGTGGTTTAGTTCAGGACGACATCCTCTTAGAGAGTGGCGGCGGGTTCCTTCGATACCAAATTCCCATGATTGAATATGCTACACTCAGAGAACCATACAAGGGAGCTCGGTCGGTCGAAAATCAACCCGTGTACAATAATTGCTGACGAATTACCGATATAGTCCGAGTTTTGAGATAGGTAATGAGTGAACCAACGAGATAGGCAAAAATTTACAGTCTGTGTCGAATTTTAGCCAGCAAGACACATATAGTACGATGTAGACCGGTGTACGACCTAGATGTTTAGATGGTCGTTAACTGAACAATGTTCGAAAGTATTTTCTCACTTCTGATATAACGTTACAAAACAACCTAATACAGTAAGATTGATTGCATGGCTGAGCAATTTATTTGCAAACTCTTCACCTCCCAGCGATGTGATATAGCTAACGAACAAACGGAAACCAGTAAGGGTAATGTAAACTTATCCTTCATTTCATCCGAATGCAAGCATCTTGAAACCCATTACGTTTTAGCTTGTTTTATTTGATCGGTTCCACGGTTAGTCGCTCTAAATTAAAATGAATCACTGTAAGTTTAAAGAAGGAATTTCTCCTCGATAGTTTTCGTAGTCCAAATTTCTCTTTGCGACCCTGATCGCATAATGCACCAAGTATTTCAGTGCATTCAAATGCGACGCAATCATTTCAGACGGTACTGAACCAAGCAACCAATGCGGAGCGAATTTAGTTGACTCAATAAGTAGTATCGGTATTTTCTAATCACAAACTAGTTTAGTGATCGTAGTGGGGAACTTGACCGGACTGGCAACTAAAGCCTCCAATTTTTCAGCTGATTAGTAACCGAAGAACGGAAAAACTACTATTTGAAGCGCCCAAACCATATTCCTAGTCTTATTCACTGCAGCAGTGCACCAATCTTCAAGACCGCCCACCAGCTGCCGTGCTATCAAGCTCATACAAACCAGAACTCATGTATGGCCAATGCCTGTACACACATGATCGCCACTATCATATTTTCCTCGAGAGCTTTCACTCCCGAACTCGGGCCTTGTTTAGGCTAACTACTTCATGGTATTTTAATCTTTCAGCTGAATAAAATGAGTATGGAATAAATTTCACTTCACACAAAGTGACAGCCGTTTGTAGTGCTGTATCGTTTGTATTGCCATATCGATCTAGACAAACGTAGCGCTCAGCCCAGTTCTTTTGTGATATCTTTTTCTGCTTATTGTGAGTGATGACCGCTTTACTGAACACAATTTCAAAACCAGTGACTTCTGTTACAGGAGGTTTTTCTGGGGACTGCAGCACTTCCAGCTACCACCTGTTATCCGAGACGGGCCATATCAATGATTAGATACATTGTCAGACATGGTCCAATTCCGCCACTTAACAGTCCGCTGACAGTGCAGTATTTACACACCAATTTATCAGCTCCCGCCTCCAATGCCCACCCATCTACCCCAACTTCCTCAAGTCATCGGTGAACGAAAGTGTGGCCGCTAGGGTTACTGTGCGACAAGTACACGACTATTACAGCTGACAATGATGGCAATGATGATGATGAAAAGACAAGCACGCTAGCGAAATTAGCGTATCCCGATGACGACCTCATGATTCAGGATGTGAACCGTAGGAATGAGGAGTGTTTCGGTAACAGAGCTTTGTCACATCTATCAGTGAGTTGTGTGGTCTTTGATCCAAATATCAGCTGAGTGGTACAATATGCAAAACAGACTGTTATGGTCTTTTGAGCGTACATTTTGGCTGTCTTTAATTGTAGGGAATTCAAAAAAGTTTTCGAGTTATTTTCAATCAACTTTAGAACTAGAGTTAAACAGTCAGTATCTTATGCCTTCGCTCCTCCGTGTCGGTGCTATTACTTAAGTAGAATTCAGAAGCATGAAAAATAAAATAAGGCTTTGGTGTGAAAGTTTTCCCGGTATTCTGGAAGCAAATACGGGTTTGATTAGAATGCCAGTGTGACTATTGTGTATTGCTACAGTGTACACTAGTTTCTTACTTGCTCGACATTTTCACTTTAGCTCTTGAACGTGACCTTCAGCTAATGGGCGACCGATGTCAACAGGTGGAGTCGTCTTCAGCAAAACGAGAACTGGAAGCCACCGAGCGCGAAACTGCTGTTCGAGAAGAACTAGGCACCGAAATCATAAGGTTGGAGGCTAAAGTATCACAACTGACCCAGCAGCTGCGAATAACACAACATGCTCTGAATTCTGAAGAAACTGCTCAGAAGTCGATCAAACCAAAGGTACTGTTTTGGTTAAGATTTTGACAGGTTGGTAGCTGTATTGTTTGTCGAAAACTAGCCTTCCCGTTGACTGACAGTACGGATTTGTGCAATAAACTTTGATAGGAACATCATAGAAAGAAATGTACACCTCAGTTTCCCGGTTCAACGATAGTTGCTCAAGCAGCTGAGTTATAGCAGGAGATCGCGCAACGTCGAAAAGCTCTTCCTTTGGATATTAGAATGTGAAATCACACCCCTACTTGATGACATGAGTGAAACTCCGGAGCTATTTATCTGTAGCGAAAGGTGGCACCGTGAAAAGCAAGACTAGGAATCCGCAATGCACTTCTCACAAGGTTACTGAAAATTCTTCGACAGCTCACGACCGGTTTCGCCCTTCTTGGAGCTCATCAGGTAGCGCAGTCTCCGAGTTTCCTTCAACCTCATGTTCTACTTGAAAACAAATTGCGCGAAATTAGCGAAATACACTCATCCACAAACAAACTTGGTTTTGCGAGAGACTCACATGGAACCCAGCTGATGTTTCCAGGCGACTGAATGTGCTGCACTAGACCGCCTCATGTTTCAGTCTACGATATTCGAGATATCGCGATACATGTATATTCGTAATAAACTGGAAACATCACAAACGGGAGATTCATCAGGGTTCAAGGTGAGTTTTTCCCAAGACCAAATTTGTTCACAAAGGAGTGCATTTCGCTTGGACCAGGAAACTTTCGACGGGCAATATCCTGAACCTAGTTGACAACTTAAACTTGTTGAAATTTAATGCACTGCTGAAAACCTTCAGTGAAAGTTCCATTTTAGTCCAATTGCTTTTGGTGGGATGTTGAAAGTAGATAGGTAATTTTTACCGCAACCTACTTTCTGAAGTACTTTAATAAGTCAACTTCCTTGCCGAACTACCAAGATGGACTACCAAGATGAGCTGACTCCTTTGCTACACTCTTGAAAAACTCAAATGTGTGTACACTGCTCTGCATTGTGTGGCCAGTGTGGCCAATCACAGTTATCTGTGAGATACTGCATATTTGGCACAAGCTCGTGTCCATCAGTTATGGCCTCAGTCGAGAGGATTTCAGTGAACTTCCTGACACCACAAGAAACAAGTTTTTATTCCAGACTGAGAATTCTGTCCAGGTAATTTGCTGGAGACATTACCGTCGATAAAACGTATATGGAGATTTTCATTTAGGGGCTGGATACTCTGTGTCTGACAGGTCGACTGCATGAAGAGTGGACGGAGACACACTTTCATCAAGAAGAAAAGACCACGTGCGGTGGTCAAAAGGCTGGACTGTTCTAGTCGATACATTCGAGTTGCGATTCTCTCGGTATTCATTAACAACTCATACAGTCCAAAATCTAAATTCTACAAACTCAGTTCGACGATAACCTAGCCCTCTGGAGAGACCACTCTCAAAAGAGATCACATAAATCTCGTTTTAACAATAAATTCCATTCCACATACAATCCGTTCCCTCCATAGGCAGACGGCCTCCTTACAGAGAGTATAACTGCTGTTACTGCTTCTTAAATGAGATACCAATGAGTATTCTATCCGTTCGGCTTTGTTCTGAGCTGATTCGTGTGGTCGAAGTCTTTGGGCGCAGTGTTTCCATGGTATGTGACTAGTAGAAAAACTCATGTGTCGGTCCTTCGGCTGAATGCTTACAGTTCTCTCCTAACCATAGGATGATGAAGAAAGCTTACGAATGAGACGTGAACTTGACGAATTAAACGGACGTTTGATACAGGTGCAAGAATGCAACCGTCGGTTGGCGGAGAAACTTGAAAATTCCATCGCAAAGGTATGCTAGTGTTTATCAGCTTTGCATCTAATTTCCGATATGAAAACTGAAAGCATTTATATCCTTGTTCTTTTGCAGTTTGTTATAGCGTGATGTGGTCCGAAAACAACCGTTATTGAGATTTGACCGTCATCGTTTGTCGCAGTGGGGTTTCATATGAAGAACAGATTCATAGAGTTCATTAAAGAACACGAAATATCCTGTGTTTTCGAAAAAAATTGATTTTCCCCGTGTTTTGATGTTGTCGTCAGTAGTGTGACCTTTTGTCTTTCTTCTGTCAGCATTTCACAACCTGATCAGCCGATGAACTATACAAGCGCAATAGCATCAAGGAATAACACGATCCTCATTGTGTCCAAGAAACTTATGCCCACTCCATAGGAACTCAGCTGTCACGTACTTTTCAAGAAAACGACTTTCATGCTTCTGTACAGTAGAGTCTGAGCTAATCGCTCCAATCCACGAAGGCTTCAGCTATTTGAAATTGCTATCTTGAGACAATTCATCGAAAAGTTTAGTCCATCTGGTGTCATAATCACACATCAAGTAAACCATAGAAGTTTGGCAACTCGCGCTTAGAATCAAACAACACCCAAGCAACAACGAACCAGATTATGAGGGATATCAGAATTGTAATGTACGTAGACAAACTAAAAATTTCATTGGTGACTCCTGGATTATTGGACACTTGTCTCAATATTCCAGGGCTTTTGCGTAAAGTTGCTCAAAGCTAGCCGACCAGTTGAGTCGGTTGGACTGCCAAAAGAGTTTGTTATGGATACGTCAACCGATGAATCACCTTCCTCCTTTTGTAGTTTCATCCTATTCGGTGACTGATCTAAAAAGTTGGCTTGACATTCGTTACGAAGGCTTACATTGCCACATTGCACGTAGCACCAACACACATGCACCGTGGATTTCATGAACAGTTTTGTCCCATCTTGTGCGCTGCTACCACAAACCCGTAGATTTAAAACATGTAACTCTGTACCTGCCGTTTGCCACTTAAAGCCCTCAGGTTTTTAGCGACCCCCTTGAACTGCTTACTTAAGGGATTACTGGAGAGTCAAAAATCTGATATAGTAAATAATCTGGTTTCACTTTTTCGGCGGTTTGACTCGGTATTATATGCGGACCTGATTCCCTTCTATTTCCAAGTCTGTTCCAACCGGCAAGGAAGACAGGCAGCTGAACGCGATGCAGCTTTCGATAAAGGATGCTGAAAACCGACAGCTACGAGACACCAATCAGGAACTGCAGCAGCAGCTCGCATCTGTGAGAAGCAGCTTCAAACACTATATGGAGGGAGCCAGCCAGGCGAGTGTATAGTTAATTCCACTTCTTGACGGTGCCTAGGGCACATGATCTGAAACTGCATAAAAGATGGCTCACTTGCTTTACTTCTAGTTGACCTACACTATTCAGAAAATGCCCACATTTTGGCCCACATCTGCGGTGATGGGCAGCTTATACGTCAAAGCTAGAAGGCATTCATGAATTTTCTCAGTCCGATTCAAACAGTTTCAGTTGTGCTCAGGAAACTTCAGTTTCCACTGAATGCGTTGTAATGTGCAGACTTTTGGAAACTGTAAAACCTAAGGTTCCGTAGAAGAGAAAGATGGAGAAAACATACTGTGCTATACCATACAACACTATACTGCACCACAAGTAGAAATGTGTTAAGCTCCATGTTAGGAAAGGACCAAAAATTGCTCAGTCCAGTGAAAGTGAAGACCAGTTTTTTGTGCACCTTTACAGAAAAAACGAACGTTGCAAGAACGTATAAAGCAGATGAAAAAAGAGACTCAGTTGCAACAACTTGAGCTTGAGAAACTGCGCGCTGAAAATGATCTGTTACGGTAAGTTTTGGTCCCCTTATCCTAAGATGGGTGCCAAATATGAACTATACTGAGATTCCAAAGTGATGCAAGCCGAGCTTAGAATGATACCAGCCTCTTTTAGCCCTTGTCTCTCAGAAAAAGCAAATAATCGGAAATTCATTACCAAACGATTCGACCGTCTTTCCGAGACCACACAAAGGATGGATGCGTCTGCGTGTACGCACCGTGCTTCAGATGACTGAGCAACACGAACTGAGATTTTTAGCCTTAATGTTTTTCGCAGTCAGTAAACATCAACATCGTAATTCATTTATTGTGTGCAAACGTCCAAGTGTGCACTCAAAATACCTTCAGAGAATAAGCAGATCCTGCTCCCAGGTCACTTAATGTCGCCCACCTCATCCCAGTACCACAAGACTGAAATCTGCTTATTGATTCTATAAAAATGTTGTGATTCTCAATGCAGAATTTCCCCAGCGAAAGACGTAAATATACTGCTGTAGAAAACATAACTGGACAGAAGTTCTCGGGAGTAAACGCGTTTCTGGATGATCACGAACATTTGACTTACACCTAGTTTGTCGCATTTTAGGCAAGATCTACGTTCCATCGCGTTTACTTCAGTTTTATGGGGTTCCAAATCGAATAGAACGGGTGATCGTGTGCTGATCCCCCAAATTGGCCTCAATGTTAGGGCATGGTGCCCAGAGTGCATAGTTTAATACAAGCACGCTACAGTCGTCTGACTTCGGTGTGATCGTGTTGAGGAAGTACTTGTGTAAATAAGATAGAAGATTGAAAACATGAAGTAGGCTGCATTTTCGCTCCCCAGAAAGCACACACCATAAGTAAGTGCAGTTGCCTAACGACAGTTTGTGAAAGTTAGCGGACTGCCACATATAAGCCCAGAAAAATGGCTTTACTGCACGATGGCGATGACATTCTGCTCTGTGCCTCCCTAAGCCAGTAAATAATCTGCAGCCACTAGCGTATTTCTCTCATGAAAGAGCCAGAAATAATCATAGCGGCAACACAGAACATAACCCCAAAGCCTACTTTTTCAAGAGTCTCGCCATGAGGGTACACCAAGTAAGGTAATTTGAGAAGGGGTGTAAACTTGGAGTTCCAGCTGGTTGCTGATGGCAGCGCCTCATACACATAGATCACCACTTTCATAGGTGAGTACTTTTATTAAGTCCGATTATATCTAACAAACGCGATGAAGTGCACACAGCGTGAACGAAGGATGATGGCAACAAAAAGAGCAAATATCCACTGGCCATTCAATTGTGCATTCATCCGTATAGATACTTTTCTTTTGAACATCTGATTCAAAGTGAATGGCGCAGCCCATCAGGGTTGGTAAAACAAGCAAATTTCACTCTGAAGTGCCATACTATTTTGTATAAACAGTCCGAGAGGTGAGTGAAAAGGACCAAACCCCTGCCCCTTAGTTGGGTTAATTTCTCTAGAATAAACGACTTTGTGGTTCATTAAGTTAGAACCAACCTACGAAGGTAGTCTATTTGAAATGTCTCTCTCGTGGTCGGAACTCTGTGCGATGACTCAGTACATTGCTTGACGAATAGCTGCAATGAATAGCATCCCAGCAAGATGCTCATTGTGCTAAGGTTTCTTAAAACACAAAGATAATCATTGGAGTCTTCACAGATGGGAGGGGATGGGGTGATTATTCTTCACTTTACAGTTAACGGACGTAGTTGGTTCCCAAAACATCTTTTCAGTTGGCCATTAGAAATTGACCGGAGGGGGGAAGCAACACTGGATTTGCTACAACTCAATAGGGGCTGCATAGTTCCATTTTGATATAACCCTCATGTAATAGTCCTGATCGATAATGGGCAGATCTTCTGGAGAATTGAGGCAATATTGTGGGTTACTGCTTGGTGAAGATACGTAGTTCCGATAACTTGTGAGATACACTTCATGAAGCTGACTTAAAGTTGCCTAACGAGAGACGAAACTGTCTTGAACCTGCCCGATTGCACTATAATTCTTCCTGGATGACGTTGATTGAAAATGAATAGAAAAAAGGCTTCCAGGAAATCTTTCATTGCATTCACTTAAGAAGTGTTTTCGTTTCTATATCTATCAACATTTACAAGCAGACCATCACTGACTTTGTACACCCAAGTCAAGCCACAGTGTTGTTATACATCAAATATGGCTACAGTGCTAACTTCCCAATGCGTGTATATCACACTTTGTCAACCAGTTATTACATATAACAAGCATTTTTATTTCACATTTGCAGTCCTTTAGTTATTTCACCAGATCAGAAGATCAAGGTAGCTTCAGAAAACCAATACTAATTTCCCGCATCTATGTTGTGGCAAATATTTGTCGTTCACTACGGTACCTCACAAATCAGTTACTAATTTACCCGTGTTGTCTGGTTGAGTGTTGTACCCACACATGAGGTAGAGCTGACCGTTGTTGTCGCTGATTTATTTTCTGAATGATAGCATTCTTGGTCTGGTGTTTATTCACTCTGCTTAATTGATGAATTACAATAGACTTAATCGAGTAAGTCTTCTTGAGTAGGCTGGTGCACTAGCACCTGAATTCAAAGCCATTTCACTGAAAAATGAGTCGTGTACCCAACGTGTGAAAATTTGACCCTTCAACTTCTAACCAAGAAAATGTAGGATAATAGCCGAACGGATGTGCAAATCTGATATTCTCAAAATGAACTACCAGAATCCACTAAAACCAGCTCCACGAGGCAAGCCTGTTCAGGAATTTCAAAATTATTCCCTTGAGACGTCTCTTTGGAGTCAACCAACAAAGAAGCCTTCTGTCTATATTCTGTAAGCGGCTAAATAAAATCCACTTATCTGCGGATGTAAGAGTGCAACAGAATTCATCAAACCTTTCTCATGGTATTCCTTCCCCATCTTTCGGGTTATGGCTAAGTAAAAGCTAGACAACTCGTAAGTAGCACTGACGCCACCAGTACATCCGATCATGGCTACAACACGAGCCAAACTCTACTAGCGCAGAACAAAACAAGAATATGACCTTTGGGGAAAAACTTTTATCTCCTCAGCCAAATATGATTCAGAGGTGTAGAAGGGTCACATATAGATTTTATGGATAGCCCTGGAAGATTCGAAATAGCACACACAAACCCGTAACAAAGCACGGCCATTATGGCAACTCCGTGATGCGAAAGGAAACGATACGAAACTTGCATATTTAAACACTGAGAGTGGGAGTTGTGTGTATTCTTTGGCAATGCCAACATCCACAACAGACCAAGTAATAGAGAGCAAATGGGTTCATGAGGGTGACTGATGATATAACAGCAAAAATGCTGTCTTGACTTAAAATTTCTTGGTAGTGAGGGGATGTTGGAATTTTCGACTGCGATTCTGTCCTGTCAGTAAGGTCAATATATGCGGAGAAACCAAGAAGCACTGTATTGGGAATCAGTAACAGTGAGTATCTCACGAAACCCCAGTGTGCTTCCAACCGTCGGCCTCCAGACTAGTAGTTTGAACACTTAATCGTCCGGCCACGAGTAGCTGATCAACAAGGTGATTAAGTTGCACTTAGACGGGATATGGCGAGATACTCTTTCGTGCAAAGAATCTACATAACGTAGTTTCGTTTTAGTTGTTGACGTGCATATTTCGGATGATTTTCAATAAGAATGAAACGGCTGAACATTGCTTCAGCGTAGATTGACTTTGCTTTCAGGATGGAATCTCGAATAAAAATACCTAAAGCCCCTTACTACCAATAATCTATGAGTAACTCAGAGAAAGAATAATTCCACAAGTTGGGCAAAACCTCCGTCTGAGAAGTCGTCACACGAAGAGCCAGACAACGCATGATATGGGTTCCGTGATTAAAGGATGAGTGGTCTCATATACTAACTGAATGCGACTTAATTGCATTGCAGAACAGCAGCTCGTTGTCAAATGTTTATTTGTTCAAAAACGACTATCTGGGGGAGGGGGTGGCATGGGTTCAAAAGTTTCCTAATTGTGTCAGATGGTGATTTCTAGTAAAGATGAAACAGCTGTACAGATCTTCTGAGCTCCTCAGCAAACACTATCTCCACTAAATCATCATCATCATTGTCAGCTGTAATAACCGCGTACTTGTCGTACAGTGGTTGTAGCTGCCACAATTTCGTTCGCTGATGATTTGGGGAGGTAGGGTAGGTAGATGCACATTGGAGGCAGCAGCTGATTAGTGCGTAAATACAGCACTGTAGGTGGACTGTTAAGTGGGGGAATTGGAAATGGAGCTATGCCTTGAAGACAATGGCTTGGATGCATGAGCGCCATTGAGGGCGGGACTGGGTCATGTCTGACAATGTCTCTAACCATTAATATGGCTCGACTAGGGGTCCCCATTCAGGAAGACGACAATGACCAGCGCAGGTGGTCATGACTTTCATACTTTGCTGCCAAGTCACTGATCACCTTGGGCTCGTTTCCGCCCTTCATGTGGTTGTGCGAAAAGAGTCCTTCGGTGAAGTCGGTCGACTGGCATACGCAACACTTGGTCCAACCAGCGCAACCTATGCAGTGTGATCAGTTCATCTATCGAGGGTGAGTTAATTCTCCCGAATACCATTCAACGTACTTCAGCATTACTGATCCGGTGTTCCCACCAGATCCGTACAATGCTCCGAAGACATCGATGGTCAAACACCAAAAGTCTTTTGACGTCCTCGGCGAGCAGCGGCCAGTTTTCTGATCCATACGGTAATACGGAGCGCGCTGCAGCATTGTAAACTCGAACCTTAAAGTACGAAGCCTCAGTGAAAACACTGCTGAACGGGAAACTAATTTATCAAAACCTTCAAGTTAATTATTTTCAATCCAAACTCTAGCCGAGAAAACTACGACTCTTGTAGACTGGGTAAACTACAGAATGTGCCAAGCCAGAAAATCCGTTTTATATAGCGCGACATTCAACACTAATGCTAGTAAAGTGAGTTGTTTGAATTGTCCGTCGAATCATTGACCTTGGTCAATGGAAGAGATGATTCTGTCCACTGTTTATTAGCTGAAGTGAAGCAGCCGTTCCAATAAACATGAAAGTAATTTTCGGGGCTGTTTCCTCGGGAGAGGAAACACCCTACAGCAGAAGTCCTGATTTTTTCGTGAGAGACAAGCTGCCAATTCCACGTGAATCCATTACTGTACGGAAACATCCTTCTGGAGGAGTGACCCTCGACTGAGTGACCCACAACACAGTTAACTATCAGCCACATCGTTCCATACGTGAAGAGACAACAAATTAGAAGCCAAATGACTCTTTATTATCTAATGCTCCATCCGGAGGTACTATCTATTTGTTCTGCACGACATCTTCAAAATTTTCAGAATCTACTTTGTGACTAACAACTTGTCGGAGAAGGAATAATAAGCTCTCCATAATTCATAATTCATCAGACAGATCAGGCGTAACTTTTTTGGCATCAAATACGTAGCCTGACTCTGTAACTCTGCTCACGGTTTATGATGTAATATTCTGTTTCAGCAAAAATGTGCCACAGGCGGAGTACGAACGAATTCGCTCTATACTTCAGGATTTACGCAAACGGCACGAAGAATATGAAGACATAATTTTTGGGCCACCGCTTTCCTTGTTCTTATTCTCAAGCGCAAAGCAAGGCGGTTTTGGTAAAGGGGACTACCCAACAAGAGAACCCCTCGATGCAACAAGTCCCCCTTTCCAAGTAAGTCCACATATAGACCCTGAAAAAAACACTGTACTGAGCCGACTATCAGGACGGCAAATCATCGCCAAAAACCGGAGGCGATAGAGGATACATTGAGCACTAATTTGTCACACGGGTTCAATGGTATCTATAGATCATACAGTTCACCGCAATCAACTTTAAAATGTGAAGTAAAGACACTTATCTAGTTTCTTCCAAATGATCGGCACCATTCATCCACTGAATGAGCAAGCTAAAGCCTAACATACCCTGAACGTATTTTCAGTTAGAAAGTTTCATTAAGCTTCTGCTATGCAAACGGTGGCTAGCAAAGTCCAAAGTAACTGTTCCTGATGCGGACCGAAGTGTACTAAATTCCTTAGCGAAGTCGTGCTTCTATCCATTTCGTACATGGTTCAGCTGTTTCTGGCTGACCTACCCAGCTGATGTGTGCATTTAGAACCGTGAACTGAGTTTAGTAAACACAATGAAATTCCTTTTGCTTGGCAGGTCCCAATCACCCTCGGGAGATCAAACACACTAACGAGAGGAGATCTTCGAGAAAGTGGCGGAACTATTCAACAGGCGGCGGCGTTTTCGACCGAGCAACTTATTACTCCTACACTGTCGCAAACGTAGATATCCTGTACTGTTTTCGTGAAGTTTCCCCCATCGTAGGTGTGATTACCGGTGAAAATCTTGCAGCCCGTGTTTCATATATCGACCTATGTTTGGAAGTGATTATTCAAACTACAAATCAGTGAATAGAAATTATGCAGCATGATCATCAAACCTTCTGGGACTATATACTACTGGGATGTCGCTGTGAACGTGCCCTGAAGACTTTTTAAAGTAAAGTTAACCAATGCCGAAAGAAGCACTGGATAGCCGTTTTGTCTGTTAGGAATCACCAACAATTCAACTCAAATGAAAATTTGTGTCAATTAAAACATGCACTCTTCCGAGGAGTAGCAGAACATTATACCACCTGGTCCTAAGTGGCTGATTAGCGGCAACTGAAGGCAGGACACAGCATCAATCATCCTCCAGTCGCTCCACAACTTCATCTGACCACAAGTTGACTGGCTCTTTCAGTGAAGACTTCCCATGGGGGTTAAGCGGTAGTCTTCCACTAGAAACCGACAGAACGTTGATTCGAATCTCCTTAGGAATTCGTAGGATGACTCTCAATAAAACTAAAACGGCTACTCGATGTCTATCGGCTTTTCAGCACACATACACTTCCAGAGCAAAAACTTTCGAAATCTTACAATGCCAACGGACCAACTCTGATGCTAGTAAGCAAGTGGCACAAGCATAAAGTGAGCTATGCATAGAAGGCAATCGCTTGGATGCATGAGCGCCATTGAGGGCGCAACTGGGCCATGTCTGACGATGTCTCTAACCATTGACGCTGACCGTCTCGGGGTCCCCATTCAGGAAGACGGCAATGACCAGCGCAGCTGAGTTTGCTGGTATTGGTTTCGCACTTTGCTGCCAAGTTAGTTTGACCGCCTCTGGCCCTCTTCCACCCTTCACGTGGTTGTGCGAAAAGAGCCCTTCGAGGAAGTCGGTCAACTTGCATACGCAGCACGTGGCCAAGTCACGGCAACCTATGCAGTGTGATCAGTTCATCTGTCGAGGGTGAGTTATTTCTTCCCAATATCATTCGACGTACTTCAGCATTACTGATCCGGTGTTCCCACCGGATTTGGGCAATGCTAGAGAGTATAATGCTTGCCCCGAATCACCTCCTTGCGGTAACGGGCTTCTTCCTAAATACACTAGCTTATCTCGATTCCATCAGATTTACCATCGGACCACTCTGCATAATACCAGCCCAAAATCATCAGCCGTAAGAACCGCGTCCTTGCCGCACAATGGTTCTAGCTGCCAGTTTCATTCACCGATGATTTGGGGAGATGGAATAGGTAGCTGCACAGTCCCTAAAACAGATTATATGAAATCTTCATAATCTCAATCCAACTGCTCCCAAACCATGCGAGCAGAGTCAGAAGACTGGTATAATCTGGTATAGTCCGGGCAAACTTCTGGTATTCATTGATAAGCTTAACTTAATTCACTACACAAACTATTAGCCTCATGGCTCGTGCAAACCAGGAATTCGTATACGCGGCTTGGCGTTCAAGGCAGGCTGGTCAAGTGGCTCTAGTCACCACTAAGGACACATCGAAGCACCGGCAGGCTGGATCTTTCGATGCATGCTCAACTGTGTAGTTATCAGACTGTAACTGCACGGAACCCTCGAGGAGCACGTCGTGCGAAGACTACTTTCCTGTCTCAAAGGCAAACTACGGACCTTCCAGCTCAGTTGGAAGTTACAGTACACTAATGAAAAACTAAGGATGACCAACGACAGTTACAGTACTGTCGGAGAACAACGGAATGTCGGTATTTACCCATGTTTCCTGAAGCTGTATGAGTGGAAAACTACCTGAGGTTCCGGACCATCTTTGCTAACCATCGACATTATTGCCGATTGGTTATTCACCTCTAGCACAAAATAACCTCCATAGCGATTACCAAATGTAGTCATCCCGCAGTACTTTGTAAGGATCAACGACTGCAATGACATTGGAATTTGCTCCGTACAACAGAACATGAGTGGAGTAGACACGATTCTGCACGGGTGGTTAGGAGCTACTTCGGTACCTATATCTTATCGAAGAATACGGTTGCATCGCATCATGCCGTTTCCCCCCGAAATGAGGGATACCTTCTAAATAGTCGAGTCAAAAGGACCTAATTTAGAATACTACTCAAACCTGCACAACAAATCCAGCCAGTCCACGCCTCAACATAGGCTAATGATTTGTTTCAGACCTGTCATCAAGTACGCTCCGTCTTCATGATTACACGACCAGATTATCTTGGCGAATAAAATGTAAAAGTGCCTACCATTTAAGCTGATCCCGTCCGGTTTGGAATCGTTCTTCACGTCAAAACCTACTACTGCGAGATCTATAGAAACAGTTCATTAATAAGACATTCCAATATATAACACATTCTGTGTAGCATCTTTTGCTTGTTTACGAGTACCAAGTGGGGGTTCTGGACTATTGTTGTTAGTTCTGAATGCTTTTCGCGCAGGAAAGTATATACATAAACCCCGGTCCCCCTAAATCTGAAGCGTTCTTGGTCACCTTGTCACTGAAATGCACCCCTGCACACAACGCACACAGCCATATTCACGCAAGATTTTCGTGTGAATATGAAGACGTGACAGTTGCGAATCCGCAAACCAGAAATAACCCCATCTCTTTTTTGCTTCTCATTTCAAAATTTTATCAAATCATTCAAGGCGTTCGTACCCAAGATGAGAATGGGATGCCAGGACTCAACCACCGGTGTCATCGTTGAAACAAGATTGGTCCAATCCGAAATTCAGTTGCCAAACGGTAGTCGAGCTCATCATCACCATCAACTGTAAGTCAAGTAGAAGTTGCACAGCTGTTCCAGCAGCTGCACCGATGAATTGTGCATGAAGAGATTAGGAAACGGATGCAACAACGCGAAATGTCGCAGTGGTGACAATCCATCAACTAGGAGCCTGTTCTGGGGGAGTCAATGGCACGGACGTGTTGTCGGACACAGTCGTTGCGATTGGGAAATATGTAAAGCAGTTGAAGCCGCGTACTGTACGCGGACGAATTATTATTCTTGCAAATAAGAAACGTTTAAAGGCTCTTCTGTGACGTCCGAAGAGTTGAAAGTTTCGTGTTTTCACCTGCTTCATAAATTAAATGAAACCCGAGTTCATCTATTCTAGAAATTGATAGGCGTGCTATTAATCTTCATCATCATCGACAGCATGACAGTGTTCAACACCGATGCTTCACTACCGTATGCTATTAATCTTACATAATTCGTTCTAAAAATACCATGTAAATTGAATACGACAAATAAAACAGGAAAAGCATATCAGTATATTTACAATCGTAACTTTGAAAGCAAGGGGAATTGACCTAATGGATTATTCGTCTGTACTGGGACCACGGAAGCTCCGAGATGCTGCAGATGAAGGACCTCGCCGAAAAACGAGTCGCGGCACGTTAGACTGAACTTTGGAACCAGTATTGGAAACTGAACCAGGAACAATTTCTTTCTCGGTTGTTTCTAAGTGACGCGCATTCTGAATATCTGCTTCCGTTGTTTCCTCCAAATGTGTGAGAAGGGAGAATGCCGTATTGGTGTGCCCATGTGAGGTGGGAGCCATTTGTGTGCTACGGTTAGAGTGTTCAGTGGGAAGATCAAGTTTGGGGAGCTTTGCAGGAACCCTGAGAAGAAATGGAAAAAGATCCTCACAGGCACGCGATTTGTGAGTTTATTCCACTCCTACAATGAGGTACATGAATGACAGTTTGTAGACCAAAAAGAATAAAAAGATGAACAGTGTTCGAGGGAGTGTTGGCGGTTCTCAGTTAAACACGACTTTACACCATGAAAAACAGACAAAATAAATTTCCAAAACATTGACTAAATTAGTCCATGCTATTCGAAGAACGTCGTTCATTGGAACTACATTATGCGCAACGTCCAGGCCGAGGCTCTCATTGTTAGGATTGTGCGAACCTAACACTTCACAGTACATCCATTTGACTTCACTGCAACCATCCTCAGTTGGGCATACACGTAGAAATAGTAAAAAAAATCGTTCAGCTGTAGGACCCTTTCGGTGCCTTACTGCCATACCACCCGAAGGTTGCACGAGGGCTGGGATACTGCCAGGTTGCCCAAGCTTAGGCAGGGAAGGTCGAGAGGCAGAGGTCAGATTCGAACCAGGGAACTTCCGATCAGTAAATTCGCGCTCTAATCACTTGGGCCATCTCGCCCCCCCCATACAGGTAGAATAAGAAAGGTTGCCCTCATGTTACCATAAAATGCAGATTACCTCCAGAAACAACCATGACATCATTAAGTGTCTACATTTTCGGTATGGGTCATGCTGGATGCGTATTTGCTCGTGCCCAACTTGGGTTAAGCAAGCACAAAAATATCGTTCAGACGTACCACACCTTCGGGTGCTCACTTGCGAAACCACTCAAAGGAGACACGAGTAAGAATAAACGGACGAACGATATCGAGTAGCAAAAACGAATAGGATAAGTGAAGCGAAGTTGAAAATGGATGTAGATATAGAAACACCTTATGAAGAGTTTCAACGATGATGATTACTGTTTAGGCCATGACCAGATAAACATCAGACGATTTTGTCCAGTGATATGGTCAAGCCTTTCACGTTGACAAAAATTCAAAGTATTATTTGTTGGCTCTGAGGATAAATCGATGCCAGATAAGCTGTTATCCGTGGTGCTTAGTGATTGATATTCGCACGTCAGAGTGGGAAATTCTAATTGGATAATGGACTTCTGACAAAGAATAACGAGGGGTTTGCTTACATCCACTCCGACATCTGCTAAAACGGGGCACACGAAAATTATTAATCAAAAGGAATACGGGCATTCGGTTTCGAGAAACAGTCACAAAACCCGGAGTAGAATGAAAGTAACAATTCAAAAACACCCTTCGGGACAACGTGGTTTTCTGATATAGGAAAATCGAACTGATTGTCGAAGTTCATGGGTGTTTACTAGTTATTTGACTGTGAGACAACACGGTCAGTCCGAAGAAAGACAACTGCCTTTCGATTTCCTACCATATAAAACCGTACAAGTTCAGTGACCAATCAGGATGACGCACGTGGCTTTCGAATTATATTAGTCTCACGAGGGAAATAGCATTCTAACCGCTAGTGCTGTCTTGGTGAGCTTTTATGGGAACAGCTTGAATTACTATGGACAGCAGCCTGTCATTCGCCCTGTAGTTAGAAGTCAGTTAGGCAGGATTTCCGCAAACCTGACCGAAAAACACGCCAAGAAAGAGAGATGTGGCAGCAAGTTAAGACGGATCGTATCAATCTTCCACAAGAAGAAAAGTGGTGCGTGAAAACGGTGCTTTCATCCACTCATTGTAAGATAGGGAAGTGTGGGGGAGAGATCTTTCAGCTGTACCAGCCTTTCGGTGCCTAACTGCCATGCCACCCGAAGGTTGCACGAGGGCTGGGATACTGCCAGGTTACACAAGTCTAGACAAAGGAAGTCGAGAGGCGGATGTCGAGTTTGAACCACGGATTTTTCGGTCAGTAAATTCGCACTCTAACCACTTGGGCTATCTCGTGTGAGGGAGAACCACTCACGTACTCACGTGGCGGCATACCGTGTATAACAATGTTTCTTGCTACTTCCAGGATATCTAATGACCACGGCATTTTATTAGGCAGTCACCATCCTTTTCGACCCCAACTTACGTTCATATCAACGTGGCACACACTAAATTTAATTCTGTTGCCTAAGCTCCTAAACTCGTTCGACACATCGATTTCTACACCGTGAAGGGATTTCTAGATATAATTGTCGTTCGTTCAGCCGTAACACTCCTACAGTGCCCAGCTACCATACGACCCGAAGGAAGCACGAGGGCTCAGATACTGTCAGGTTGCCAAAGCTGACACAGGAGCAGTCAAGATGATGAGGTTTGGTTCGAACCACGGACCTTCCGGTAAGTTCGTGCCATAAAAACTGAGCCATTTCGAGCTTGAAAAATTGCCGAACGAAACGACGATGGTGAGAATGCACATGACCAGAGTTGGGGACTATGGATCGGAAGTCTACCTATTGTTAGAAAGTGAAAGACAAAAGAGAATAAGTGTGACAGTTAGTCCGTTCGACAATATCGAAGCCCGCAGAGTGAGAGACGAAAAATAGGCTCACTCAATTTGCGACCTGTGGCAGTCAAGAGAGGTTTGGTTCGAACCACGGACCTTCCGGTAAGTTCGTGCCATAAAAACTGAGCCATTTCGAGCTTGAAAAATTGCCGAACGAAACGACGATGGTGAGAATGCACATGACCAGAGTTGGGGACTATGGATCGGAAGTCTACCTATTGTTAGAAAGTGAAAGACAAAAGAGAATAAGTGTGACAGTTAGTCCGTTCGACAATATCGAAGCCCGCAGAGTGAGAGACGAAAAATAGGCTCACTCAATTTGCGACCTGTGGTAAATATTCGGTGAATGCATTGCTGGGCAACATTTCGTCTTAGATGAGGTCTTGGTTGGACAAAGCGATAAGTTCCGGCAATACATTCACTGATTGTTTACCAAATCATGCTGAAAAGATGACTCCTTGAACGGTCACAAACTTCTTCCAATATACTTACTCGTCTTCAACTGGGACCCAGGGACCAAGTAGGTCAATTTTCGGACCGTTGAATGAGATCTTCTCTGCTTTTCCGGATAGTGGCTCAGGTTTTGTGGTTGGGGGATTCATGGGCTCGAAGTTGTCCGCTTCAGTAGACTCAGTTTCTGGCAAAGGTGCATTGAACGCTTGATGTACAGCCGCAGTTGCATCTTTGGAACCGGATTCACTGAGTTCGACTAGTTTGTTGAGCACAAAATGTTGCAAGCGCTCCTTTTCTGCCTTAACTGATAGAACTTCAGGTGCAACATCGCCTTCAGGTCGTTCCCATTGTGTCACACGAGTAACAGTGTTCCAATAATATTTACGACCATCAGGCGTTGTAGCTTCTCGCCATTCAGGAGTAGCTGTCTTAGGAGTTTTAGGTGCCGGCGTGCTCACCGGTTTCTTCGTTTTGTCTTTAGAAGTTATCTCGGAAACCTTGTCTCGCACATCCTGCTGAGCTTGATCTAATTAAAATAAACGTCACATGTACTGACACACCTGTCAAAGTGATTCCGTATCGTTTCGCGAGACTTGGATCTCGCGCAAGATCTTTCATCATACCGACAAACGCATTCTGTACCTCAGTTCAAGACGAAGCAGCGAAACCTACGTCATTCATTTGTTGGATACTGTCACGGAGCTTTTGCTCTTCGCGTTCACTGTTTTTATTGTTCCGCAAGAGTTCGTTCATTTTCTTTTCCACATTCGCTTTATGCCGAAGTCCGCTTTCATGATTTTGCACACTCTAAATCGAAAAATGTATAATTACACGACTGACAACTTACGATTTTGTTATCTGCCATCCAACACTTGCAAACATCGCAGAATTTCTTGGGGTTACTCTTCCAATAATCCGCCATGTGAAATCAATCACCTGAGAACAAAAGAATGGATGGAAAATCACGGAAGCTTGATAAGGAATGAATATGCTCATCCCCCTTTCCGCATCACTGTCGGCATTCGCTCAAGACTGACGCCCCAACGCTAAATTCAAAACTCGAAAATCTTGTGAAAAAAGAAAGGATAGGCGCACATACTTCCAGGCAGTCATTCAATTTGGATAGAAATTGGGAAAAAACTTCATCAACATCGATTGGCAGCCGTATCTTGAAGTGTCTCTAGCCAAGCAAAGAGAAGGTAACGCGGAACAAATTTTGGAATGCGGAAGGTGGTGACAGTACCCAGAACTTTCGTGACCGACTTCCTACCCTTCAGCCAGATTAAAGTTTGACCACCTTTCTGCTTGCTCCACCCTGAAAAAGGCACGAAAAACAGTGCTGTTTACTGCATGCGCAAAGCATGGCCAGAGCACTGCAGCATCTGGTAATGGACTAATTTGATTAAGACCAAGGTTGCACAAAAGGACAGTCAATTTGCTGTTGTCTCTTTGTGGGTTCGTTGCAACAGTCATGAACCTCCTCCTCCCCACCAGGTGTTATCTAGTCTGCCAACTATTCTTCCGGGACAGCTCCCATTGTTGTGGTCAAGAAGATGAATGAGCGGATCAGGATTGTGTTGATTATTCCACAGGATTGAATGCTGTACTCGATTCACATCAGTATTCTCTCCAAGTTCCAGAAGAACTGTTTACCAAACTCAAAGGAGGCACTTGCCTTGCTAAGCTCGATCTAATTGATGCTTATTTACAAATCGAAGTTGCAAATGACTCCAAGGATCTTCTAACAATTAGCACGCACTATGGTATTTTCGATTCAATTTCCCTTTTGGAGCAACAAAGGCGCCAGCCATATTTCAACAGACAATGGACGCTAAGCCTAATGGGGTAACAGTCGTTGTGGCGTAGTTGGATGATATTACTGTGGCAGCCTCTGATCAGGAAGAACTCCTTCATCGCTTAACCTCAGTAGGTGGTCAAATCCAAGCAGAAAAATGTGCGTTCTTTCTTACATTCATCAAATATTTGGGTTTCATTTTCGACAAGTCTGGCCATCATCCTGACCCGGACAACATTGATACAATTTAGAGAATGCCAC
Organism: Opisthorchis viverrini; assembly: GCF_000715545.1. Lineage (NCBI taxonomy): Eukaryota > Metazoa > Platyhelminthes > Trematoda > Opisthorchiida > Opisthorchiidae > Opisthorchis > Opisthorchis viverrini. The sequence goes on along the minus strand of NW_008751857.1, from coordinate 16,181 downwards.
TAATGCGATCTTTCCTGGCCCACGCAGCCTGATCTTTGACACCAGGCGAACGCAGTTACAGTCAAATTGAAAAAGAAGCACTTACAATCGTATTGGCCGTCAAGACATTCCACAAAATGATTAACGGTCGCCATTTCACACTCCTCACCGACCACAAGCCGCTCGTCAGAATTTTCGGTTGGAAGAAAGGTGTTTCGGTATACACGGTAAACCGTCTCCAGTGCTGGGCGACCATTCTCCTTGGCTATGATTTTTCAATCAAATATCAGTGTGGATATATGGATACCATTGGCCAGGCAGATGCCTTTTCAACACTAAGAGACTCACAACGACAGAGGGCTGTGACTTCCATTTCTGTCGACCCGGAAGTTTGCACCATACACGCTGCCTCCATTCGAGCCCTTCCAGTTACTTAAACAATGGGCCGGACGAAACCACGTGCTCCAAGTATTACAGTGTCACCGAACACGTTGGGCATCGTCAGTGACATGAGACATTCCTTCCTTATTCCACCGACGAGTTTCTCTATCTGAAGTTGACGGTTGCCTTCTCTTTGGTGAACGTGTTATGATACCAACTGAACCACAAGCCCGGGTACCAAACCAGTTTCATTTTGGACACTCAGGGGTCAACCGCATGAAAGCCTTGGCGCGCAGTTATGTATGCTGACCGAGTATGAACAAACAGCTAGAAGAACTTGTGCATTCTTGCTCCAAATGAGTGTTCTGCGAAATCGTCTCGGAAGACCAAATTATCTTCCTGGCCCGCACCAGCTAACCCTTGGTCGCGTCTATACGTTGGCCTTGCTGGACCAACAATAAGCATTGTCTTATCATGGTTGACGCTTGCAGTAAATGGCCGGGGTTAATCATGACGGATCATATCACTTCTCACTCCACAATCTCGAAGCTCACCCGCACCTTCAGTCGATTCGACATACCAGAAACATTGGTTTCAGACAACAGTAGTGCATTAATTCCGTCGGAATTCGCCTTGTTCTGCAGGCAAAATGGCATTTGCTGCATTATATCGACTCCATTCCATCTTCAGTCTAACGGTCAAGTCGAACGCTTTGTCGACACTTAAATGAGCACTTCGAAAAGTTAAAGGAGAGGGAACTTCAAAGGAGATTGAAACCTTATTGTTAAGCTACGGTGCGACACCTAGCCCAAATGTGCCAAACAACAACTCACTCGCGGAAGCGCTTGCAGTCGTAAAATCCGTTTACCCATAGGTGTAGTACACCCACCTCCTCCGCAACTACAAAAAAGGAACACACAAATGGAGCAACAGTCCAACCGCCATCATGGTGCCGTTCACACCACCTATAAACCCGGTGATTCGGTCATGGCTGAGGACTATGGCAGCGGCGGAGAGAAATAGACTCATGGTTACGTCAAGGGCAGCATGGGTAGCGCCATATACGGTGGTCAAATCCAAGCAGAAAAATGTGCGTTCTTTCTTACATTCATCAAATATTTGGGTTTCATTTTCGACAAGTCTGGCCATCATCCTGACCCGGACAACATTGATACAATTTAGAGAATGCCACTAATGCGATCTTTCCTGGCCCACGCAGCCTGATCTTTGACACCAGGCGAACGCAGTTACAGTCAAATTGAAAAAGAAGCACTTACAATCGTATTGGCCGTCAAGACATTCCACAAAATGATTAACGGTCGCCATTTCACACTCCTCACCGACCACAAGCCGCTCGTCAGAATTTTCGGTTGGAAGAAAGGTGTTTCGGTATACACGGTAAACCGTCTCCAGTGCTGGGCGACCATTCTCCTTGGCTATGATTTTTCAATCAAATATCAGTGTGGATATATGGATACCATTGGCCAGGCAGATGCCTTTTCAACACTAAGAGACTCACAACGACAGAGGGCTGTGACTTCCATTTCTGTCGACCCGGAAGTTTGCACCATACACGCTGCCTCCATTCGAGCCCTTCCAGTTACTTAAACAATGGGCCGGACGAAACCACGTGCTCCAAGTATTACAGTATCACCGAACACGTTGGGCATCGTCAGTGACATGAGACATTCCGTCCTTATTCCACCGACGAGTTTCTCTATCTGAAGTTGACGGTTGCCTTCTCTTTGGTGAACGTGTTATGATACCAACTGAACCACAAGCCCGGGTACCAAACCAGTTTCATTTTGGACACTCAGGGGTCAACCGCATGAAAGCCTTGGCGCGCAGTTATGTATGCTGACCGAGTATGAACAAACAGCTAGAAGAACTTGTGCATTCTTGCTCCAAATGAGTGTTCTGCGAAATCGTCTCGGAAGACCAAATTATCTTCCTGGCCCGCACCAGCTAACCCTTGGTCGCGTCTATACGTTGGCCTTGCTGGACCAACAATAAGCATTGTCTTATCATGGTTGACGCTTGCAGTAAATGGCCGGGGTTAATCATGACGGATCATATCACTTCTCACTCCACAATCTCGAAGCTCACCCGCACCTTCAGTCGATTCGACATACCAGAAACATTGGTTTCAGACAACAGTAGTGCATTAATTCCGTCGGAATTCGCCTTGTTCTGCAGGCAAAATGGCATTTGCTGCATTATATCGACTCCATTCCATCTTCAGTCTAACGGTCAAGTCGAACGCTTTGTCGACACTTAAATGAGCACTTCAAAAAGTTAAAGGAGAGGGAACTTCAAAGGAGATTGAAACCTTATTGTTAAGCTACGGTGCGACACCTAGCCCAAATGTGCCAAACAACAACTCACTCGCGGAAGCGCTTGCAGTCGTAAAATCCGTTTACCCATAGGTGTAGTACACCCACCTCCTCCGCAACTACAAAAAAGGAACACACAAATGGAGCAACAGTCCAACCGCCATCATGGTGCCGTTCACACCACCTATAAACCCGGTGATTCGGTCATGGCTGAGGACTATGGCAGCGGCGGAGAGAAATAGACTCATGGTTACGTCAAGGGCAGCATGGGTAGCGCCATATACGAAGATGACGTACAGTCTGCCACAAGGGTCGGTCACGCGAATCAACTTCGCCCTGGAGACGCTGAATCGGCTACATCGGATAACTCAATTCCTCTGGATATATTGATGGATACTTTTGAGCTACCATCCACACATTCCCCGGGTGTAAACAAACAACCCCCTAGAGGAATCCCTATGCAAACCAATACGGTGGTCCAACCGCAACCCAAAACCATTTACACTAATTCAGGTGACTTCACATTTAAAGACCCACATATTTTGAAAACGGAGGACGGCCAGGTCCAAACGAACTTTTCTACCTTTTGTAATATTTCACTGAGATTTCATTTTCTCTCTGTTGTAACCAACTGAGCCGCAGCGCTCTTTCTTCCACTGGTTCATCTGCAACGTAGCCGGTCTTCATCTGGTGTCCTGTCTTCATCCTTGAGTTTTTCCCACTTGGATAACTAGACTAACAACGTGATGGAATAAGTTCCATCCAACTCCTAACATCCAGCTAGCACACAGACACAACAGAACACGACCACTGTTGGCTGCCAGAAGCAGTGTCGCTGTTCCAGAATCCATCGGAGGGTGAAGAGGGCGATGTGGAACAGTTAATTGAGCGTGAATTCACTGAGCGGATCGAACCCGACCTCCGAATCTCGACTTCCCTGTTTAGGTTTGGGAAACCTGGCGGTATCCCAGGTGCTTCCTTTGGGTGGCATGGAAACTGAGCACCGAAAGGGTGCTACAGCTTAGCGCTTTTGAAGGGTGAGGATGTGATCGACACATCCTCTTGCAGGACGGAACCCAACTTGGATTTCGTGGATCTGCTTCTCCCTGTGTTCAGTCAACCGTCGAAGTATGAGACCAGAAAGGAACTTTGATGCCACAGCTACAAGGCTGATGCCGCGGTGGTTTTCACATAGCGTCTGCGTACCCTTTTTGAAGATAGGAATGACTATCGACATGCCCCATTCTGCAGGAACCTTCTTTCCGTTCCATATAGCACCAATAAGCTATGTCGGATGGATCACTCGGAATTTTCCGCCTTCTTTGGAGAGGGCTGGATATAGACCGTCCGGTCCTAGTGCTTACTCACGTTTCAGTTCGGATATTTCGTACTTTACTTCTTTGGATCAGCGAGTAAGCTTTACATTTCATTCGCCCATAAGCACACTCTTCACGAGGCCAGCTCTTCGACGTGTTCGACCCATCATTCCAGTCGATTTTTTTGCAAGCGAATTGATGAGCCGCCTTTTTTACCTATCGTTTCACTGACCGCTGCTCTCTTGGGGTTAGTCGATCGTATCAGCTGGTACATGGCAGGGCTGTTTCTGGTGGAAAAAGCTTTCTCCATCTCCCGAGGTTTCGATGTCCACCATAGCTCTCGGTCTTTCCTTAGACCATTCATTATTTGGTTCGCGCGCCGTTGTACTCGTTGCCTGTTGGCATCGATTTTCTGGTATCAATCATGGATAGCGATCCCGACGAAATCTAGTGGTCTTGCGGTCGAATCGGAGAGTTGGACAGCCAGCGCCGAAAGCCACTAGCATAGCTCCTTTAACATTTCGCCACGTTTCATCCACATCCTCACTGCCAGTATAATATGGGTTCATGGTGGAGAGCTATTGGACTAGCTCAGATCGGTACTGTTGAGCTATGATAGTTTCTCGAAGGTGGCACGCTCCTTTCTGAGTTGCGAGGGCCTGAGGGAGAACGGACTGTCAGGCGTGCACACACCATGGCATGATCGGAATCAATTTGTGTGCTTTGCACCGGTGGCTGACGGCAACGTGGTCCAACAGGTTCCACGGTTGGCTTGAGGCTGGTAGCCGCCACGTTACGCGATACGAACGTTTATGCTGAAAGTTCGTACTAGCCAGAAACAGTTGATGACCAGTACACAATTGGAGTCGCTTCCCGTAATCGACCGCCCAAATGTGATTCCAAGATGCTCAGACGACCGACTGAGCATTCCTATCGCCCACAAGTATAACAATGTCAGAGCATCTTGATTGACGAATTAGTCTGGATAACTCTCGACAGAAAGTATCATTCTCAGGGTTAGAATTGCAGTCCGTTGGAGCATAAGCCGATACTACAAAGGATAAGTAAAATAATCGTTCAGCTGTAACACCCTTCGGTGCCTAACTACCATACCACCAGAAAACACGAGGGGTGGGATATCGCCAGTTTCCCAAGCCTAGACAGGTGAAGTCGAGAAGCAGAGGTCGTGTACCTTCCGGTCGGTAAATTTGCGCTCCAACCAATGAGTTATCTCCCCCCGCCGACACTACAAACGGGTACCACTTTCATGCCAAAAAGCGTTGAACTTGATTGAGATAAATAACCGGACAGTGGAAAGACGACTGCTCACGGGGATCCTATCCAACAGAGCGCGTCCAGCTCTAGAGCTAAGTGCAACTCCCACACCACGAAGAAGAATACAAAGTTCGGCAATGGAGCTGGCTTGTAGTATGTGTTCACAGGTGAAAATGGAGAAGGCTGAGGGGTGCCACTAAGACTTGGTAACCAACAGTCAACGAAAACCATTTGTCAACTCAGAAACAGTGACAAATATTTTAGTGTACCTCACTGACACAGAGAATATTCCTTGTCAACCTTAGCGCAAGCATGACGCGTGTCCTTGGGGAAAAGGTACCAAAAAAAGGACCGTTACAGTATCAATCAAAACAGTACAGTCTTAAAGTACCCAAAAAATATCGTTCAGCTGTAACATCCTTTCGGTGCCTAAATGTCATGCCACCCGAAGGTTGCACGAGGGCTGGAATACTACCAGGTTGCCAAAGTCTAGACAGGAGAAACCGAGAGGCAGAGGTCGGGCTCGAACCACGGACATTCCGGTCAGTAAATTCGCACTTTAACCATTTAAGCCATCTCGCCCCCTAAGGTACCCAACAGCCCTTTCACATGGTCCCTCTGTTCTGTGTTAATAATACGCCCCAGTGCGTTATTCCAGTCCTTCACTGTCAGGATAGATAAAACGAATTCGAAACGGACGCGGAGCCTGATCGGTTTAAATAATTAACACATGTGGTCCTGTGTCACGCTACCTGCACTGCACTAAAAGACGTGTTGCACCTAAATCCCTGTCCCACCCCCTCGAATGCGTTTAGTACGTATCAAATCTGCATCGCGAGGATGGCAGTCCAGGAGTAGGCTGGTCCGTTGAAGTTGAAGGTTAGAGAAACAGGTCCACAGTCACACTTTTGGAAATTCTCCAGTAGAGATAACTGGTGGGTTGTGCTCAAGAACAGGGTGAATAAGAGTGCGACGAACTTCTGATCAAATGGTCTTGTGGTACAAAACCCCCTACTAGTAGCGGTGAGACTCTTCAGGATGAGTGGATTGTTTTGGAATCAGGAGACGGAATAACACCAGGATTTTCTTCTCCAGTGGAAGCCTTGGGCAGGAAGCCACCAATGTGGTCCAGCAGCACCAATAGGGAGAAGTACTTGCCATCCGATGGACCTGCTATGATACAGGTCAATAATATATAAATATAAATAATCGTTCAGCTGTAGCACCCTTTCGGTGCCTAGCTACCATGCCACACGAAGGAGGGATACTGCCAGGTCGCTCAAGCCTGGACAGGGGAAGTCGAATAGCAGAGGTCGGGTTCGAACCACGGACCCTCCCGGTCGTAAATTCGCGCTCTAACCACTTGAGCCATCTCGATATAGGTCAAGCGTTCCTTCAAGCATTCCTTCAGTATCTTTAAGGTCTGATGTCTTTAACCTTAGCTTGAGGTCACCGTCACCAGCCGGTCATATCAGTTTGTTAGTTATCAACCATGTATAAACGGTAGATTCCTTCCGGCTACTTCAGTTTCGGTATCCGTAAAGTTAAAAACCAGCGGAGAAACAGTCAAGCATTGGGGGCAACGGCATCGACAGCATGACATCAGTGTTCAACACCGATCGGTGTTGAACACTGATGATGACGGCAATGAAGCATCGATGCTTCATTGCCGTCATTCGGTGTTGAATTAATACGGGTCTTTAAAGAGACAAAAAGCAGGACAGCCACACACAGAGGACGATAGCCTTTACGCAGGAGTGCCAATGACTGCGTGATTGGGCCAAGTTTGCTGGTGTCATCAACCATTGACAAATGGAGTCCGCGGGTTGGGAAAAATTTTCTCAGATGTGGTACCCTTTCGACAAGTACACGGTTATTACAGCCTAACTGCCACCAGAAGGACAAGAGGGCTGGGATACTGTCAGGTTGCCCAAGCCTAGACAGGGGAGGCCGGGATGCAGAGGTCAGGTTCTAGACACGGATCTTCCGGTCGGAAAATTCGCACTCCGACCATTGGGCAATCTTGTCCCCCCACTATGCACAAAGGCCACCTCTTATTTCAGGTGGGACGATACCTGAGGTATCGCAGAGTTTTCAGCAACCTTGTGAGCAGTTTCCTTGTGTAGATGGTAAAAAAGACTACTAGAGGAGGCAAGAGGTTAGAAACAGCGTGAAGATCATAACCAACATCCATGTCACCGTGAGTGGTTCCTGATGGTACAGTAAAGCGAGCAAGTCAAAAAGCCATAAAGGATAAACCCTGTAGTTCAGTCAATTAGAAGACGTTTGGACTTCAGCTAAGAATATTTTCATCATAAATTTTGGAAGACGGTTGTAAGATCGATTGGTGGGAAATGTTCAGCTTTGGATATAAAAGCTTCGTGAGACCAAGTGATCAGGTTACAATTTCCATCCAATTTTAACGCAGACTGTGGCACTCGGATAAATTAACTCTTTGTGCGCACAATCTGCATACCTTCATTTATATACTGACTGTCCGGCGACAGTCAGGTGACCTTGTTTCACATGCGTTGCTAGTGATAGCCGCGTAGCCACACCTGTCCAGGTGTGGGAATCAAGTCAGCTCGCGTACAACTAACAATATTGCCATCCCACATGGGGCGTATCTGCTACATACAGCAGGGCGGGTGGGCCAAAACATGCTATCGTTGAGGTCCCCCTCCTTACACTTCCACCTATTCCCTCTTCTACCTCAAACCACCCAAGTTTGAATACTCTCTCTTGAGATACCAACACTAAGACTGACCAACTTGTTGGCCATGCATCAGGCTCAGCTTATGTGTGCCCAGCTTCAATACCAACGCTAAACACACCAAAGTCTGTTTACAAACCCCTAAAGTCTGTCTACTTAGCGACCCCTAATATTCACGCAATTAAACTAGCAGGAAAACAAGCGGCTTCCGCTCACATACAGAATTCCCTCGAGAGAATACATCGATGCAGATCTGCATTGATGTATACCGTCCGTCAAAAACAAGGATACAGAAACCGAGTACTGTCACTGTACTGACTGCCCCTTGTACGACTTCCGCTGCGCACCTCTGGTGATGCAGAGGCCGCTGCAGTTGGATATACCGGGGTGGATTTGTGTAGTAACGCTAATTTTTCTAAGCTCAGTTCTCGGTCTGAGCCTCCCAAGCTAGCGTTCACGTTGAAAACAAGTGTGCACAAGGTATATTAAGGCCCAAAACGAAGTCATGAACTGTTGTACAACGCTTCATAAATATAGCGTAGGCGGATATAACTGGAAATCCTGACGCGCCCCATATGCGCCATTGGCAACCGGCATTCGGCCAATACTAGGTCATGATTGGCTTTTGGGTCCAGACTTTCGACTAACCAGATCTCGGCATGATGCCCCACCGGCAAGCGTCCCGAATACTTGGCCAATTTGAGTGGGACGAACTTCTCGGATGTAGCAGTACATGAGTGCGAGCGGTAAAGCGGGATCCATGTGGAATTCCGCCTATCAATTTTCAGTGAGCCACCGGGTGGGAGCATCTCTGCTTTTCACGGATTCACGGATTGATACAGCTCAATGAGGTGACGTCATTCGTGCGTCCTGAGTAGACAACTTGGTTGGCCTATTCCAGGAGCGGTCTGACGTAGGCCCCATATAGTATTTGGAAGTCCATGCGAGTTATACGGGAGAAGGTGCGTCGGATCATCCGTAAAACGGCGAATGCCTTTTGGGCCGATTTCTCATGGTGTAGTGCGAAGGACAAGTTTGAGGAGACCCAGATGCCTAAATCTTTTTTGGCATCTATCCTCATGATGTTTTCTGGTCCCTTTTCACCATGCATAACAAAGGCATTCGCTGAATCCCCTCCAAACGACACATGGACGCACTTTTCATCATTCAGAGGAAGGTGCCAGTCCAACGACCACTGCTTGGCAGCGTCTACATCCATTTGGAGGGCGCTGGCATTGGAACTCCAGGATTTCAAGTCGTCCGCAAAAAGTAAACATGGACTCGCAAGAACGTCTGGGAGGTCGTTGACGTAGATCAGAAACAGGAGTGGTCCCAAGACGGAGCCTTGAGGAACTCCAATGGAGACCGGCGCTGGAGAGGAATAGGTTGAGCCTATTCTCACTCGGAATGACCTGTCTGATAGGAACGCCTTGATCCAGCGAAGGATTTTCCCTTGAATCCCGTAAGACTCGAGTTTGTGGAGCAGCGGGACGTGTGGGACCCTATCAAATGCTTTTGAGAAGTCGAAAAATATGGCATCCGATATGAGTCCTTCGTCCTTGGCCCGGGTTAAACTGTCCCTAGACACGAGCATATTTGTCACGCAAGAGCGGTGTGGGAGAAATTCGTGTTGAGCTGGAGATATCAGATTGCTGGAAGTAAGGTGATTTAGGATAGCTCGCTTCAAAACGCGTTCCATCACCTTGCACGGCACGCTAGTGAGGCTAATAGGCCTGTATTTGCCAGGCGATAGTCGGTCACCAGTTTTGTAGATTGGCGTAACAGTTGCTTCCTTCCAAGTAGAGAGAAGGCGTCCTTCGTCAAGCGAATGACGAAACAGAAGGCGTAAGTGATTTTCCAGTGTGAAGGGCGTTTCCTTCAGGATCTTTGGATGGACCTCTTCTGGCCCAAATGCGCAGAATGGGTTGATCTTGTGCAAGAGTTGACGAATGTCCTACACCGTGAAGACCAAATCGGTTAGAGGCTGTTCGTAGTACCGCCTTGACAAGAGTGGATGTGATGAGGACGCTGGGGCTGAGTATAGACAAGTATAGTGTTCTCTGTAAACCTCAGATACCACTTTTGGGTCATTCGTCGGTTCTCCGTTTTTGTCCCTCAAGGAGAACGCGGAAGGCTTGTTTCTGCGGTAATGTCTCATGTATTTGAACAAGACGTTTTTTATTTTTTCGAGCGACGTCCAGAATGGTGGCTTGTTTCCGTATGTACCATTTGCGGATTTCTGATTTACAGAGGCTCCGCATTTTACGAAATGCCAGCTCATCTTCTGTATCCCCTGCAGTCAACTTTTTGAAAAACATTTGGATGTTTTCCCAGAAGTCGCCGAATCCTTTTTGGTAGCCTGCGGTTCATCCGAGTGCGTGCCAGCTTTTTTGGGACGAACGTTGCGTCAGCCTCGTGGACTTTTCGGACAATGGTCCTATATAGTTCTTCCGGCGGAGGTGGTCTCGGTGTGGTTTGTTCAAGAAAGTTGCGCATTCCTGAGAAGTTTGCACCGCAGAAGTCTCGAAACCACGTTTGAGGTTCCGGATTTCTAGCCCAATAGCAGATGAAATCAAAGGTCAACACGCAGTGGTCGCCATGTCCCAATGGAGCGTTAATTTTTACCAAATCCAGGAGGGTTCGTAATTGGCTTGCGCGGCATCTGGTGCAACGACATGTTTAGTCCAAGCGCTCTGTTGAACGACTTCGAACAGCGCCGCTGCGAGAAGTCCGCCTGATTCGACGCGCTGGAGCTTGATCAAGGAGGTCTTTGGGGCGTTGAGGTCACCTACCAGCAGGAGATGAGTGAAGTGGTAGTTGGAGGAGAGTTGCTCAGGTGGTCAGTGGATCGGTAATCGTTACCTGATCAACCAAGGGTCCTCCGTTCGTGACGACCAAATCCAGGATGGATGTTAGTCGGCCTGCGTGGTATCTGGTGGGTGCAGCGACATGTTTAGTCCAAGCGCTCTGTTGAACGACTTCGAACAGCGCCGCTGCGAGAAGTCCGCCTGATTCGACGCGCTGGAGTTCCATCCAGGGGGCCTTTGGGGTGTTGAAGTCATCTACCAGCAGGAGATGAGTGAGGTGGTATTTGGAGGAGGGTTGCTCATGAGTTTGTATGAGGAATAAGTCATCCTCAGGTGGACTCGAGGGGCTACGGTAGACCACACCGAGAAGGAGGGAATCGGACCCGCGCAGCGGGATTCGGACCCACAGTGCATCGCAAAGTGGTGCGGGGATGGTGTCGGAGAGGACAACCTGGATTGGTAGGGCCGCATGTAATTACAGAGCAACTCCACCTGCCCGCCCTCGTTTTGAGTCAGCTCGAGAAATAGAGCAACCGTCTATCGAGATCTCCAAGTCAGAGATATCTGGTGTGAGCCAAGTCTCTGTGGGTGCGATTATGGACGGTTGTTCAAGGTAAGCTGACTGGTTAACATCGCCGAGTTTGTTGGAAAAGTTGAGGCAGTTTTTCGACATGCATTTCAACACCGTCTCTGATGCCTCCGAGGGTGAGGAGCCGAAAGTTGAGTGACAAGGGTGGTTAGCAGACTTAATAGTTGTGCACCGGCTTTGAGTCCAAAGCTCCGAAGGGGCCTCNGGGCAATGTCGTCTGCTTCCTGTCTTCGTGGTTTGTGGGGGTGCTTTTCGCTTGCGAGGTTTTTTCGCCCCGTGAGAGCCCGGTTTGCTCGAGCCTTTTGGTTTTGTGGGACGAGGTCGTTTCCCCGTGGGCGAAAATTCCGACCGTTGCTCTTTGTAGCTCTTTCAGCACTTTCATTTTTGCGACCAGATTTGCTGTTGATCAGAGATTTGCGGCTAGCTTTCGCCTTCCCCGGATTCTTGGATGTTTTGGCGCGGTTTGGCGGGGAAAGTGTCTTTGTGGGCGCTGGGTGGCAGCATTAAGAAGTAATGATTTTGGTGTCGCTCTTAGGAGGCTCATTTTCGCGGAGGGCTGTACCATGGAGCCACCCGGCATTTTTCTGATCTGGCGAATTTTATGTGACTTCCTCGGCTGTAGTCGCTCTTCTGTGTTTGTGTGGACACCTGATCTGTCGGTGACCAGCATGGCCAACTGGATGTACGAGGGATATTTCGTATGGCTGTAGTCATGCTTATGGCTTAGGTTGTCGGGGTCCTGGGCGATGGTTGTGTCCACAAGCAGAGAGGCCGCTTTTGACGGAGTGGAGCTGAAGGTTAGCTCCGCTGCTTGCCCCCGCCCATCTGACTCAGTACCTTTCAGAGGCTGTGGCTTCGTTGAGGAGTGCATGGCTGCAGCTGTGTTGTCTGTTACGGAGATAAGCGTTGATAGCTCCACTTATGTTGGACACTGCTTGCATTTGGGGTTTGCCTCCTCCAGGGCATCACTGCCTTTTGTGGCCAAAGGCCTGTAATGGTCGAATAGAAACTGCTGTCCGGAGACGCAGCTGGTTGTGTCGGCTTGCTTTCGGGAGCACAAAGGGATATGACCACAATCGGCTTGGTCATTAGCTTGGAGTCGGCTAAATTGGTGCCAAGCAGAACCCTGTTTCGTGCCTCCACCCCAGACCTGTTGTGACCCAGCTTTCGCGCGTCTAATGGGCGATCCTCAGATAGACGCCTGATAATTGGGTTGGCCTTCTGAATGATACCAGCCCGTTCCAAGATCTTCTGTACGTCAGATGGGGAAGACACTGACGAGAATTCCAAGCGTTCGCTTGCTTCCCTTCTGGCGCAACAATTCTGCGTGGGGGGATTGTTCAGGCTTGTTGAGGACATTCCTAAGGATTGATTGTGCCATGTTTGCGGGTCTGATTTTTCTAAAGAATGACCCCCAGATTGTCAGTCTGCTTTCCCTTAGGCACCTGTCCACTAAAGACGCTGTGGCGGTCTTTATACCCGCGTCAGAGTGTTGTATTACTTTCTTCGCAGCCAGAGGGCCCGGTATGGATAACGCAAGGTACTCGTTCAGCGAAGAAAGTACCTTGTCAACTTTCATCCAAGTCGCTGCATTTTTAGTGTCTGAGACCTCCAGTGCATTTGAAAGACGCTCCAATTTCGCGTCGAGTATCTCGATCAAAGCGGAACACTGACATCGGTCTTTCTGAATCTGCAGCGGGGATTAGGTACCGTTTTGGGGGACTCTCCTCTTCGCTGCGGTATGCATTGCACCCTTGACGTAGGGGCAGCTGGTGCAGACAAACGGGTCAGGAGAGCCAGCTAGCCGGCTTATCTGGTCATCCTGTAAACCCGTGCATTTGAAGTGCCACCAGGCCTTGCAGGTGTGGGATTGCATACCGGGTTTGACGTTCGATGGGCAGCCATGTCGCCCACATCTGTTGTGGTCTGTCAATGGTTGCAGAGGGCAACCGGTATAAATTGATGTCATGAATAGGACTAGATGTAAAATAAGTACTGTGCGCAAAATATCAAGGGTTATCTCCCAAGTGTTTTGTGAGAGTAATAAAATTCAACAATTACTGGTGTGTACTCTGTGAGCAGAATGAAAAACGAAAAAATTCTTTCAATGCCCAATTGGACTGCCAATTGGATCCGGTTCATCTAAACACAGTCGCCCGCTGCCAATATTCAACAATTTTCCTACCTACCCACATGTATCGATCGCTTTACACGATGACTCCAAGCAGTCACCATTTACGATATTTCGTACAACACTACCGCTGAATCATTCATAAAACTCCCAATTATCAAGCTCGGGGGCCCTTTATCTAAAACCACAGGTCGTGGATCGCAGTTTGAATCACAACTGTCCAACATCTCACTGAATTACCCGAATGCAAACGCATTCGCACCACTGCCTCCCATCCACAAGCAAACGGTCTAGTTGAACGACACTACTGACATTTGGAGACCGTTTTGCGAGCACAAAACTGTTCATCTAATTGGTGTGATCAACTGTCTCTGACAATGCTGCATTTACGCACTCATTCGCGAGCTGCTCGCCAGCTGGAATGTTTTACGACGAAACATTACGGGTACCTGGTCAATTTTTTCCTCGGGCGGCCGAAATAGTCCTGATTTATCTACTTATGTCACTGAATTCAAAACACACACGTGATTATTACTCATCTCCAGCGGAAAACAAATCAGTTTATATTCCTCAAGAACCACGCACCTATTTTCATGAATCCATTTGTTCTGATCGTATAAAGCCACTTTTACTAATCCCATAAGAAGATCCGTTCACCGTTGCAAGCTGTCAGGCCAAATGCTTCATTATTCAGTTACGTGATAAAGCTGATGCCGCTAGTATGAACCACCTGAGACCGGCTTATACCGATTTTAGTGCTGCACCATCAAAAGTAACAGAACTGCCGAAATCCGATCGCAAATCCAACTCAACGCAACCAACAATGACATCGTAGTTAACCCAAAACACTTCGATTGCCAGGACACTCATTACATGTTCCGGGCACCATGTTCACTGTCACGATCGATTTTTCGCAAGGTGACGACTTGAAGTGTCTAAACTATCCCACTCCAAATAGGAAACCGTTTGTAACTGTTACCCTTCCGATTATTGGCTCCTCAATTTCACACCTGCATCCACTATCCCCATCCCGTTTTGTCCCTCTCACAACCACGCGTCAACACCTTGACGCGGATACGGCCTTGGTGAACAACATGTCAACCACGTGTCAATCTATGTTCTGCGACCCTTTAATGGACGCAGTAACTTCCCATCATTGTCTCTCCGTTCAACTCTTTGCGAGGACACATGTAATGACAGAACACGGAAAACTACACACGTGCATCACGCGCACGTCAGAACGCAGGCCTGCTCAACCAACCAGCACGTCGCGCTCAAATGCACGCCACGTCATTTCTTGGATCTAGCCTTAGCAAAAACCAGGCCGCGGACAACAAGTAACAAGCGTGGTGATAATATTGCGAACTGTGCACACCCTGCGTCTGGCCTCTCTTACGATGCTCGATGTTTGAGCTCAACGGCTATTTTCTGGAGTACCAATAGCCCTAACTGGGGACTTCAGCGGGCTTCTCTAATTCTTTAGGTGAGTATTATTGTTAAGCTGTCCCGAAAACTAGCTATGATGGCTTCCTTACCCCATTTTTTGCACTCACAGGCTTCAGCGCGTAATGGACCTGCCCCTCAAAATACTTGCTAGCTAACCGCCGATTCACGAGAACCACTATTTCTGGTCGTCCTCTAGCCCTCTCTTGTGCGACTTTTCGAACTTTTTTCCATTTTGACCGTTTGATCTAGATACAGCGCCTTTTGTGACCGGTCTGAATAGCAACAGAGAAGCACGCTGCGCCCTCGATGGATCCAAGCAAAGCCCTGCACCCCACTGGTCCCATTTGGGCATCACCCTTTCTCAAGTCGTAGCTACTCTGAAAATCCGAGACGTTTATGCACGGAGCCGTTTACGAACCCAAATACGACGTCGCGTTGACGATACCGCGATTGCGGAACCCAGTCTGGTGGCTGTCCATAGGTCACCATACCTCTGATGTTCTCTGTCCGTAAGTGGTGTGCGCACAGCCAAGCCCATCTTAACTCGTTGAATTCGTGACAGGACATCAAACTGCTCATCAAAATATTGTGCGATCTGCATGTTTTGTCTACAAATTTACTGGTTCTTACATTTGCATCATGAAGGAGCCATCATATCAGTGAAGTCAGGCCCCTACCGGACACTCGTTAACCGTCAAAAGTTCCACCGAACTGACTAGCTGGGAATACTCTCTTGGATTTGTCCGACATGGCGCGCGCTTCAAAGGCATGAAACATTTCCGTACATAGGTCGCGAACGGCTGCGCCCTTTTGAGTATGCAGTGACAAAGATGGCGCAATTACTGTTCAAATACTCTCTCAAAACATTTTCAAACGCAGTGGAAGAGAAAACAACTAGGAATCAACTTCTGTCCAAAATCTACCCCGCATTCATGGGTGCATGCTGAGTCATGACAGCCGTTAAAGATTTGAATTCCGCACGCAAAGCAGACCTTGGGCATGCTCAAATTTTATGCGAAAGTGTGACTACCTGGGGAGGTTGCAAGATTTAGAATAAATAACGTTAATTGATTGAATTTTTTGCAAAATTTTTCTTCCTTCAAACTATGGTTTCAGAGGAATTTTGGGTGTGTCTAAGGGTCGGGAAAAATCACATGGGGCACGGCGTTCTGAAGTACGGTTCCGGAGCACCGTCGCCTCCGAGGGGACCT
>NW_008751856.1:996537-1003373 GCF_000715545.1 Opisthorchis viverrini | reverse complement strand
ATGATGATGATGGTGATGATGAAGATGAAAGATGCATTCGATACACCTTAGATTTCGTCACTATTGTGTATCCATACTGAGATTCAGTTTGCTCCCATCCTCTCCTGGGGGTACTTCCGTTCCACATTAGTCTGTGCAGTACAGAAACCACGGTCCTTAACTATCCAGTGGAGTGAAATTCTCCGAAATCGGTTCATTGAAGGACACATATACGTGCAATTCCTTTTGGTGCATTTTCTGAATCGGCTTCAGGAACTGCTCGTATAACAGCCCATGTCCGCCAGCGCTTGTCGGCTTTTCACCTAAAGGACGAATTGTTTGCTGAAATTACTCGGTTTCACAGGAGCGACGAACTACCAAGAGCTAGGAGTGTGAAATGACTGACACAGGGGTGAAGCTCCCACCTGGGACGTCAATCATCTCGTGACCTAAAGTTGAACGGTCCCTGTTCTGGCGTAATTATTCCCGTGAGTCCACACCAAGGGGAAGCACTGGACTCGAGTTTGGCTCTCATTAAAGCTCATCTCATTAGCATATCCGATGGCCGTGCAGGGATTTGAACCCCGAACAGCTGACATGCGAGGCGAACGTGTTACCGCTACCCTAGCAACGCACGTTGGGCGCATCTGAACTTTCACGTCTGAACAGGCGGACGCGTTCACACTTGAGCGCTGTGATTGGTTGGTGTACCCGACTCATCGAACGACTACCCAGTCATTGTAACCATAATCAACAGGAACCGGTTACCTTTCGAGAAATCACTCTTTTCTCAACTACATGCAAAAAAGTAGCGCACATTCCACTCATTCGGCTGGCATTCCGGAAGAATATGCCTCCAGCAGCAGTGTAGAATCCGAAGCAGGTGCGACATGAATGATGCGCCAGTTGTAAAAACTGAGCCAGTTGTTATGCTTTCCGTTCGTAGTGTTCTCAAAAGCCCTCAATCAGATAAACAAGGTGCGGTGAATGGATATCCAGAAGCTCGGCTGTCCAGGAAAACTCTCACACCCACAGTCTGGAAAAGGGGATCTCCGTTGTCTCGACTCAAAGTGGACAAGGGAGTTATCGTTCAGCCTTAACGCCCTTCCGGTGCCTAGCTGCCCTGCCACCCGAAGGAAGCACGAGGACTTGGATACTCTCAGGGGGGGCAAGTCCAGAGGCAGAGGTCAGGTTCGAACCACGGACCTTCTGGTCAGTAAATTCGCGCTTTAACAATTTGAGCCATCTCGTCCCCAACAAGGGAGTTAAGCGTGGTTGCGTTCTCACTCCAACTATATTTACACCATGAAGAATCCTTCTGAACTCTCAGGAACGACTGGTCTTTATTTGCAGCACCCATTCCATGGACCTAACTGGATGCCAAGACAGAGACTACTCGCAATCTGCGCGCGGGCGCCAAGGACGCGGCGTACCCTGCCTCCACAATGTCTCGGCTACACCATGGCGACGCTTGATAGACAATATAAAGCGAATGGCTGGCAAACGCCTCCTGAGGCAAACCATGTAAAACCAGTTGAGTTCGAGCATGACCGAAGTTCTGCAAATGGATTCCAGGTGATTTTGAAAAGCTGTAATCTTAGTTTTAGACTTCGAAAAAATCGGACACAAGACAAACTGGCTTTGTGGACTGCAAAATCTCGAAGGGCTTAGGATGACATTCAAACTGGTCGCGGTAAATTTCCTTGTTTCCTGACTACTCATGAGTAGCGTGGCCCACTTGATTTATAATGATACTGTTTGTTTCGTTGCTGCTCGCTCAAAATGATGGCATGGTAACCAGTCACCGGGATCTGTGCTAACTGCGCGGTCATACGTTTGAGTAGAATGGAGCTCGCCGGTTGCCAAACTGCGCAACTAAGGATTGTTGTTCTAGTGATATCATCATCATCATCATCATCATCATCATCATCATCATCATCATCATCATCGTCAACATCATCATCAACATGATCATCATCATCATCATTGACAAAACAAAATCAACTTTCGCCGCCGTGGGAGAAATGGATTTACTTGGGTTGGGACAATGCTATGGCGGCCGTGCATCCCGTTTTATTAGGAACACGTCATCCCAGCAACCTTATGAGTAGTATACTACGGTTATACATGTATCGCGATATCGCGACCATCGTACCAACTGAAACATGAGGCGGACCGGTACAGCATATTCAGTTGCTGGGAGACATCATAAACGGGAGATTCGGCAAAACCAAATTCCTTTTTCAAATGAGTGCATTTCGCTGAAATAACGTGCGGTATTGCGAAAACACATATTCAACTACACGTTTGACTTCAGCCTTTTAGCAAAGCCCTCAGGTGAATTAAACCCACATAATTTAGGGACAAAGTATAGAAATTCATTGCAGTTTTCACGAAACTCCGCAGAGCGTTGAAACCCGCGACTTCCCGCGACAACAAGTTTGAACTCATTACCGTTCTGCCACGCGCGGCTGATCAGAAATGTGAATAGCTCTCACTTAGACAGGAAATAGCGCCAATCAGCCTTCAGTAACGGAAACCGCATCACGTGATCACGTGTTAACTGGCTCCTCGAATGACCACTTCTCAGAAGTGAGTTGTACACGTCCAGTGAAAATTTTCATTCCTCTGAGACCGTCTCATTTGCATATGACGGCTGTGATTCTGTTTGTTCATTTTAGAACCATGCCAAGTTGTCCCTCCCATTGTAATAGAGAAAAAACGTGCGCTGTTGAAGCTTACGCTTGTGTGAGAGTAACATTCCAGGTAAACGCATTCCGAGACGAAACCGAACGTTCATGCATGAATTCAGCAGTTGCTAGAATTTGAACTACAAACCCTGGCAGGGAACAAAGAACTTTCCACTGAAGCATAAAGTGCGGATGGTGTGGAAACCTCAAGCGACTTATTGAAGCTACCGAAAAACTAAGCGAGTGTTGCGTCCCCAGCGCTATTGGAATATGGAGTTATTAGGTAATATGAACGGAAGTATACCATCGGCGGCCACTAATAGCTAAGAGTTGTGAATAATCCAAAAAGTTGAATGAATGTTCAATTTGAGAATTCGCCACCGAAAGAACCAGATAAAAACGGGACCACATGATTTGAATTCGGCGATTGAAGGATGAATGGCGTCATATGTTGTCCAGCTGAGATTTAATCACAGCCGCTGGTGCGCACTGCTCGTGATTCACAATGAGGTTGGAACAACGGTACAGTGCTTCCGGGCTTTTCACCATAGATTTACTTGAATTAACAGTTACCAAACGAGAGATTCAGTTGAGTCACTCGTGAAAACCAAATTGATTTGCAAATGAGTGTATTTCTCGAAAACAGTCCAATTTGGGTTCAAGTAGAACTTAAGATTGACGGAAACTCGGAGACCGAGCACCTACCTGATGAGCCCGAAGTGGAAAAGCGAAACCGGTCGTGGGCTGTCGAAGAGTTTTTAGCAACCTTGTGAATAGTTTTCTTTATGAAAGTTACCCAATGTTTTCACACAACCGTCAGTCTGTTAGTGGCTCATATGAAGAATAAAATTCACCCGATGACCGAAACTTCCATCTGAGAGGTTGTCAATCAAGAAGTCAGTCTACTTGTGATCATGTGATGTGGGTTCCGCGTTTGAAGGATGAGTTAAACACAGTACTGATCATTCAGTCTTCAAGCACTAGGTGTTATATTTGACGCTCTCTGGAGATTCGCGCTGTGCGTACTGCTGACGAAATGGGTGTCCAGCCCTTCTCGGCCTTCCGGAGACTATTGATTCCACTTACAGAACCAAGCGTCAAAGCAAATAACAGGGAGGGGGCACTTAGACTACAATCGTTTACCTTGTACACCTTGTTTCTCCAATATCAAAGTACGTGCACCAGATTGCAGCAGTTCGTACTGGAGTTACCAAATGCGGTCACCTTAGCGGAAGACAAGCCTTTCGAATCACGAAGCATTTGTTTTTCATAGCCAATTGGTGACGTCGTTTCACTTTGCGTGAACTACGGGGACTGAACGGGTTGCTCTTAATGCGGTTACCCTATCCTATCCTATCCTATACTCGTATAGGATGTTTAAAACGTCTCCTTCTAACGTGAACATGCTGGAAGCAAATGATAGCCATAAACGCTTGGGGTAATTAGCCCAGATTGACCGCCCCAGTTCATCTGAATCCGAAAAATAAACATGCAGCTTGTAAAAACCGATCGCATCATTTGGTGAATACCTGTTCAATCAAGTAAAGTACATTGATTGTGTCGGGGTACGCATTTGTCTTAAAACGGGATGTGTCTGGCCAACCAAACTGGACTCAGGATGAGAGGAACTTTTGCAAGTGAACTCTCTGTCCCAGTTAAATATCCTCATTCTATTTCGTTCTAAATGCCCCCAGGTGTTTCACCTAGCATTTGTTAATAATGCCACGAAACACGCACCTCACCTGATTAGCGTTGTATTGTGACCACCATCTAAGCGACATTTATTTGTTTAATGTTTGTTTAATGATCGAAACCAGCTGGAATCTGAGTGTGACGGCGTCAATGCTGTTCTTGGATTAGAACCTTTAGAAATGCAAACTATTCTGAACAGTTTAAATAATTCTGCTACATAGCTCGGAATGCTCTTTACACCTGTAGAATGCCACTGCAAGTTTGAGTGGTATCAAACTCAAACTGAACTGAGTTGAACTGAACTGAACTGAACTGAACTGAACTGAACTGAACTGAACTGAACTGAACTGAACTGAACTGAACTGAACTGAACTGAACTGAACTGAACTGAACTGAACTGAACTGAACTGAACTGAACTGAACTGAACTGAACTGAACTGAACTGAACTGAACTGAACTGAACTGAACTGAACTGAACTGAACTGAACTGAACTGAACTGAACTGAACGGAGATGAACTGAACTCAGCTCAACTCAACTCACCTAAGCTCAAATCAGCAGAACTCAAACGAACTAATCAGAGTCTTTGAATTGAACCTCAGCAGTATAAAAACAGATGGCCAGTTGATACACTGGTTCCCCCTAGAATAAGAAGCTAGTTAGCCGCAAATTGTTTGCAAATGTTTAATGGTGAATTTGAGCCGGTTTGGTCAACCTCGATTAAAAATAGCTCAACAGTCCGTAAAAAAAAACAAAATCTTGTGGAATATTCGGAGCATCTGGGTATTCCAAATTTTTCCGAACTTTCCCACCTGTTCAGCGACCTACCACACGGTGTGACGCGATTGCTTAGTCTGGAGTGTAATGAGGGTGTTGCATGACGGTACGAGTGAACCTATAAGTGGAATTGGTATGTGGGATCAGTATTAAAACAGGTGTTGTTTAGATTTTGAGGCGTAAAAAACTAGAATGTGTTTAGGCCTGCGATCAGCTGCCCACCAAGTCTATTTGACCGCTACATCGTTCAGCTGTAACACCCTTTCGGCGCCTAGCTGCCATGCCACCCGAAAGAAACAAGAGGGCTGAGATTCTGCCAGGTTACCCATTCCTAGACAGGGGGGGAGTCGAGATACAGAGGTCGGGTTCGAACCACGGACCCTCTGGTCAGTAAGTTTGCGCAAACGAGGGTTTCACAACAAAATACACATGAATTTGAGACAATTTATGAAATATCCCATTCTGCACGATTATGGGGCACAAACGAACACAAATAGAGGAAAGTACTGTTTAAGTATGTTTGACTGAGATCTTTTGTCCAACATTCCCGTCCAGTTTGAGCGTGATCCGCTAATCAGTCCTGCAGCGACACAAACTGGCGCCGAAATAATGTTTATGATGAGAAATTTTCACAGCCTCGGTTATGGAACACTTCAACTATGGTGCGAATCTCTGTCTATCGATTTTCAGCATCTGTTCAGGATGTCTGACCTGCATCTCTCACTGGCAGTTTCGTAAGATTGATTAATACTCACAGACCGCACACTGCAGACTCGCCCGGTTTGTGACTCATCGGTCGGGTGCACTTCGTGAATTCCAATAAAATTTCCGCTCTAATTTCATTTGTGGGATCAGGCAACCAATCAAGTGCATTTAAACGCGTTCAGGTGACCAGGAGGCGATAAGCTAAAGTGCAGTGGACAACAATTCTCTGTGAGTTTGATAAATGACAGGGGAACACCATAAAGGAAAGACTGAATATACGTTGTGACAAAACACCTGAACGATGTACAGGGAAGAGACTATAGTGCGGAGCAACCTCATGAATACCAAACGCAAGGTTTAAGGGAACATTGATACCGATGTGATACACTACACATAAGGTTGCTGAAAATTCTTCGATAGCCCATGGTCACTTTCGACCTTCCAATTCGGGCTCATCAGGCAGGCGTGCAGTCCCCGAGTTTCCATCAATCTTATGATCTACTTGAACCCAAATTGGACTGTTTTCGAGAAATACACTCATTTGCAAATCACTTGGGGTTCTCCAGAGAGACTCAACTGAATCTCTCGTTTATGGTGTTCTTACTTAATTGAATGTGCTGCACACAGGCCACCACAAATTTGCAAACGAGCGTACTTCGCTAATTTTGTGCAACTTGGTTTAATTAGAACATAATGAGTTGACGGAAGCTAGGGGGCTGCGCCTACCTGATGAGCCCCAGAAGGGCGAAACCGGTCATGGGCTGTCGAAGAGTTTTCAGCAACTTTGTGAGTAGTTTTCTTTATGAAAAAGACTATCTGCTTGTCGTTCAGACTTGAGAGAACTTGTATTGATCGCTCGTAGGCAAGGTGGAACTCCGTAAACCGAACAGTATTTCATCAGCCGTTTCGATCTTCGATTTTGCGTAAACTACAGAGTGCATTCGAGCGGGGTTTTTTTCGGGGGGGGGGGGGGGATACGCATACAAAAGTGCCC
>NW_008751856.1:972488-996272 GCF_000715545.1 Opisthorchis viverrini | reverse complement strand
GGGGGGGGGGGGAATCAGCCTACACAAGTGTCCACAATTGATATCGCTATTATTAGATATCTGATGCACTTCCAATTGACCGCATAGATAAACTGTGGACCGCTATTCTGTCACTTGGCGAGCGAACAGAAATGATGTGTCTCTAATAACGATGTACCCCTAAAAAAGCTTCTCTGTTTTCAGAGGGAAACTGTGTCACAGCCGGTAAGTGGGGAAACTCAACGACACAAATTCAGTTTAAATGAACTGTCTGGTCGAAAGAAAACTGGTGCCAGATCCTGGAAAATCGTGACAACCATACTTCCACCGACTCCCGTAACCGCACGGCGCTCCTTGGCTTTTTTGAGTGCTATTTACCTGCTGAAATGGAGAAACCGTGAAATCTGAAAATCACGTGTTAATAAACTGTCAACGAAGGCATTTTCAAGAACCTATCCAACGCCGGATCTTGAGCTGAAGTCATTCGTCATTCGATGAAGGCAGCTTTTTGAGGAACTCAAGTAAAATGGTCCGGCGCCATAAGTCATATTCATTTTGCTCCCTACCAACCAGTAGTTATTTGAAATTCAATTGTGCGATTTTGTAATATGAAGGATTTTCCGTTTACATGCAGACACCAAAATTGTTTTCTAACGCATAAAATTGACTATGCTTATAAAAACAGTGGAATATTTGATCGAAAATGGAAAGAATGCAAAAGTGGGAACCATAGTTCATAGCAATTTTGGACGGGAAGTGAGCAGCAGTCCACTGAACTGCTGAAAAATTATTTGCGACCATCAGGCTTTCTCCTTCTCGTGGCAGAATCTATGTCTGTTAATTGAAAGATCGAAAGACGATTGATGCAAAATCCCGGGATAAAAACACTAATTGAAGACGAGCTGGATCTTCAGACAAACTTTACAAATTCGTATGAAACGTTAGTGAAAGGCCTCTTGCATGCAACTTCGTTTGGGTTTTGACGGCGTGTCTCTTGAAGGCTCAGCTAAGCTAAAGTCTTGGACAGACAAAATTGGAGAAAGGAACACTAATCAAAAGCGGGGTTCAACTTGACGAAACTGACCAGGTGTGTAGAAGCGATGGGGTTGGACGTTGGCCACATCATTCAGGAGACACGGCCAGCCGACAGGTAGACACTGGCCAAGTTTGGATCGTACACAAATTCCAGAGGTGGCGGGTGATTACAGCCTTATTAACAAGAAGATTTTGGACCCGGAGCGCTGTGGACCGTCATTCTATCACTTGGCAAGCGAACTGAAATGATGCATTTCTAGTAACGATATGCACTTATCGCAGACATGTGGCGAGTTTGCACTCTGCCTCCAGCCACCATCTCTGAGCATCTGTAAACTTTGGTAAAGTCCTTCTGTCCGGGCTACGAAAGCGACATGCACGAACCGATGAGCAACCATCAAACAGGTCAGCACGTGCAGGCACAGAAGAGGTGATCCTCAAAAGATACAATAAAATTTAGGGGAACTGGACGCGACCTGAACAACTGTAGAAAGACACAGTTAACGTATGGCACATTGAGGGGAACAGAAGATTGAAAAAACTCCGTTTTTGATCGTTTCTGGTTACACTTCTTTCTGAAGGCTATCTGCGGTAAACCACTCAGAATAGTAGGCTTACCTTGACTGGGCATCCAACACGCCCAGCTCGCTCTCCAGAGCGTCATCGTTTAGCCCGCACGCGTCTGTCCCCCCCACACACACGTCCCATATTGTGGATCTCGTAAGACGAAGTAACACTGATTGGAGGATCATGCTTTTATCCGATGTCATCAACTTGTTTATAGGTGCAACCTTAAGGACGATTTTGCCCATCTCAAAGAAATGTCCTGAATCTCACGAGACATTGGGTACTAGACCATAAAGGCGTGCATTCCAAGAGATGGTTGACAGTTCTGGACGGCGTAAGTTCAGAACTAAAGTAAGCGCACCGACAGTTTCATAATCGCGTGGGGAACTGGGATCCCCGTCGTCACTACCTGATTTTCAGCTTACTGTCACATCGTCAAGGATACTGTCCAGCTTATACAACCCAATTCGAACAAAGACGATTGTTTCATTCTTGGTCAATGAAGTATAGTTACTTGCCGCTCATTAGCTTTATTGAACTGCGCGATAGCGATGAATCAGTTGTGCGAATTCAGAAATGCGCAAACAACCACGTGAGGAACTGGGATCCCCGTCGCCACTATCTGATTTTCAGCTTACTGTCACACCGTAAAGGATACTATCGCCAACTTGAGCAAAGGCGATTGCTTCATGCTTAGCTAACGAAGTATGTTTACTCGCCGCTCATCAAACACCGTAAGGATACTATCGCCAACTTGAGCAAAGGCGATTGCTTCATGCTTAGCTAACGAAGTATGTTTACTCGCCGCTCATCAGTTTTATTGAGCTCCGCCATAGCGATGAGTCGATGGTGGTTACGATGGCCTATCATGCAGCGATATGGAGAAAAACGCTCCGAGAAAAGCGAAAATTTTGGATGCAAAAGAGTCGCTTTTGTGGAGGAAATGGACGAGGGAAAATTCTTACACAGTTGAATGACACCATTGGTATCTCCGGCAGACCTTACAAAACACGCGCCGGGCGTGCACAGGCAGGAATTCGTATTCTGGGTACAGTATCTAGAATTTGAAAGAATTTTTGTCACTGGTGCCGTCTTCCTCAGGTTCCAAACGCTAAAGGTGAATCATCTTGGGTTCAGTCGAAAGTTCATGAACATCTCTCTGTTTGGTGTAGCTTCCTTGTCGAACTGCCAACTCATGATCCGTTTCCGTGGAATTGTTCTTCGAATGCCAAACCGAATTTTCTTAGCAAGGCGATGTTTTTTGTGCGTGATATCCCGTCCCGATTGTCAAGCAATCTGCTTGTTTAGTCTGTCGCGATGGCAACGGTGATTCAACTTTTCGATACAGACTTCGGCCAATTCACTTTCCAAATCAAAACCGAGTTTGACCACGTCTTTTTCTGATGCTTTTTCGTCTGTGCCTAATTGGGACAACCATACTCGAGGTTTGAGTAAAACATGTGCGGTAGAATCGCGCTACGGTGAGCCACACCAAATGGGCGGAAACAGCGAGCTCCAGCTCCGCTCTTACAAGGATGAACAAATCATGTTAGCTACTTCCCCCCCCCCGTCATAATTGATGGTCAGTCATCCAAATGAAGTCAGCTTCATAGACTGAAATGTGAATCACTCCGTTAGGCGCAATTCCACACGGATCCCTCTTTACCACCCGCACTCAGGTGCTGCTAAGGCCGAGAAGTCCATCCCACACAAAGTTGGCCAAGAATTTGGGACGCTTGGCGGTCCGGCATCAAGCCGAGTTCTGACTGGTCGAAAGTCTGGACCCAACAGCCACTCATGACCCAGTATTGGCCAAAAGCCGGTTGCCAATGGCGCATCCAGAACGCGTCAGAATTTCCAGGAAGCAGATTACGCCACATATATGAAGCGCAGTACAACTGTTCCTGATTTCGTTTTGGGCGTTAATATACCTTGTGCACCTTTGGTGGTTGTTTTCGCGTGAACGCCAGCTTGGGAGGCTCAGTTGGGAAAGATACCGTTATTACACACTCGAACTGTGACATTCTCCGCCCAAGTTGGGTGGGGCGTTTTCCCACGTATGTCAGCGTATTTTATACCGGATGTTACACACTACTCATAGGGTTGCTGAAAATCATTGACTGGTTTAGACTTTTTACTTAAGGCTCATCAGGTAGGATCGGTTCTCCTCAAGTTTCCGTCAAAAATGTTTTACTTGAACAAAGATTGCACGAAATTAGCGAAATACACACATTTTCACACCAATGTGGATTTGACAGGAGACACATCTGGGGCCCTGCTGAATCGGTCTCTTAAGCAGCCTTATGAGTAGTGTATTACACCTACACGGTGTATCGCAACTTATCAGATATCGATCGCACGAAGTGAAACACGAGGTGGCCTGGTGCGTCGCATTCATTCGAGTAGGAACATCACAAACGAGCGATTGACCTTAATTCCAGGCCAGTGCTTTTCAAAACCAGATGAGTGTATAACTCAAATTCCGTGCAGTTTGACTTCATGTGAAACCTAACGTTCACGGGAAATCGGGGGTCGCGTCTACCTGGAGAGGCTTTTCTCACTGTGATGGATCCTTTGGAATATGTCTCCCTTCAGTTTTAACTCAGCCCTGTTAATATCGCCTCTTTCAAATACGACATCGACCTGTGCGGTCACCATATTATCCCTCAATTTTCAGCCTTCGCTGGTCGGTTCGCTGCTATGGTACCAACGAAGTCACTTTTGCAATATCAAACTACTACGTCTCCTCGGCCGAGCTCTAAGACAGAAGACACACAGTGAGGACAATAAATGCCTCCTCTGATTTGTGGTCATCTAACTCTGTCACAGAGACAAAAGTTTACAACGACCTCAGAACGGACCACATTGAAACCCATGCGGTACACTGGTAAAAAGCCGTCCGAGGTGAAAAATGAACACATATGTCTGTTGGAATACAGAAATGTATTCATCCTCCGGTTAAACCAAAACCATGCGGGGGGATGCAGTCGACTGGGGGTTTACTCTCATCAAACTCCATGAGCGGTGCTCACAGGTTGGCCTTGACGGGTCTCTGTCTCGGATGTCAGTTTGCAGATCAGTTTTGCACAAACACAGTTCCCCGTCTTTTCTGTTCGGGGACCACAACCCCACATTATTGCCGATCTTGACGGTAGCCGCAATTCTGGGGACTGTCCGCTGCACCCAGTACACAAAACAATGTTTGGACGGGTACCCACACCGAAAATCGATAGCAAATCGATCAGATCAGGCTTAGAAGCGGTTGCATCTTAGAAGCTGTGGTTGCACTTGGAAGTTTTCCGTTTCGGACAGACTCACTCAGCATTGCAAGTTGAAGAAAGTTGGCATCATCCCGATGGAAGATCGATAGTAAATGAGCTCAAGGTCTTTGTGTTTTTGGTTGCAATTCTGGGGTTTTGCGGGATAGGTATTTTGTTCATCGTCACACCACTCGTGTCTGAACGGTGGTCCTCTTGTTCTGGCGTAACTAATCCCGTGAATCCACACCAAAGCGAAGCACTGGACTCGAGTTTCGATCTTATTAGAGCTCATCAGCAGTGCATATCCAATGGCCGTGCCGGGATTTGAACCCCGGACATCTGACATGCGAGGCGAGCGTGTAACCACTACTCCACCAACACACTTTGGACGCATCTGAATTCTCACATCTGAACGTGTTCACACTTGAGCGATGTAATTGGTGTGCCCGACTCATCGAACGACGACCCACTAACTGTCCTGGTTGTGACGATCGATTGACCCACCAGTCAGGACTTCCCAGTCAGGTAGCGTAGCACACGCTTGAAACTCCACTGGGATCCTCCGGTTAAACCAAAACCATGCGGGGGGATGCAGTCGACTGGGGGTTTACTCTCATCAAACTCCATGAGCGGTGCTCACAGGTTGGCCTTGACGGGTCTCTGTCTCGGATGTCAGTTTGCAGATCAGTTTTGCACAAACACAGTTCCCCGTCTTTTCTGTTCGGGGACCACAACCCCACATTATTGCCGATCTTGACGGTAGCCGCAATTCTGGGGACTGTCCGCTGCACCCAGTACACAAAACAATGTTTGGACGGGTACCCACACCGAAAATCGATAGCAAATCGATCAGATCAGGCTTAGAAGCGGTTGCATCTTAGAAGCTGTGGTTGCACTTGGAAGTTTTCCGTTTCGGACAGACTCACTCAGCATTGCAAGTTGAAGAAAGTTGGCATCATCCCGATGGAAGATCGATAGTAAATGAGCTCAAGGTCTTTGTGTTTTTGGTTGCAATTCTGGGGTTTTGCGGGATAGGATACGTATTCATCGTCACACCACTCGTGTCTGAACGGTGGTCCTCTTGTTCTGGCGTAACTAATCCCGTGAATCCACACCAAAGCGAAGCACTGGACTCGAGTTTCGATCTTATTAGAGCTCATCAGCAGTGCATATCCAATGGCCGTGCCGGGATTTGAACCCCGGACATCTGACATGCGAGGCGAGCGTGTAACCACTACTCCACCAACACACTTTGGACGCATCTGAATTCTCACATCTGAACGTGTTCACACTTGAGCGATGTAATTGGTGTGCCCGACTCATCGAACGACGACCCACTAACTGTCCTGGTTGTGACGATCGATTGACCCGCCAGTCAGGACTTGCCAGTCAGGTAGCGTCACAGACGCTTGCAACCCACTGGGCAACTTTTTTTGGTTGCAGTTTTGTGTTTGTTTGTGTTTTGTTTTTGTTTTTTTGTTTGGTGAACTGGAGTGATACACCAATCACATGATGATTTAGCACCCGTGTTGTGGAACTATTCATGAGCGTGCAAATTCCGGATGAAATCATTCTGCGCAACTTCTATGGGGCTAGAGATTTCAAAACCGAATTCCGGGGAATAAACAAGCAAACATTTTGAAGAGCATAGACAAGTGCTTTGCAGTTGTCGACGTTTGAAGATATCACGACTAAGCTGTTTCCACGCCTTGAAAGTTGAGCTGGCAGAAGGCTAGCTGAGCATCCTTATACCTGATAAATGAG
Source organism: Opisthorchis viverrini (assembly GCF_000715545.1). Taxonomy (NCBI): domain Eukaryota; kingdom Metazoa; phylum Platyhelminthes; class Trematoda; order Opisthorchiida; family Opisthorchiidae; genus Opisthorchis; species Opisthorchis viverrini. The sequence continues at coordinate 989,667 of NW_008751856.1, read as the reverse complement.
AATTTCGCAGAATAAAACCCTAGGCACAGTGGCTCGGGATGGCTTCGTAGTTAAGAGTTGCACCTGACGGGATAGCCCCTTGTTCGAACCCAATCCCGATAACTCGATTGCTCCTGTCTGGGCTTCGGCAACCTGGCACTATCTCAGCCCTCGTGTTTCTTTCAGGTGGCATGGTAGCCAGACACCGTAAAAGTATTACAGCTGAGCGATTTTTATTTTATTTTTTATTCGAGACCAGGAGCGTAGACAGGCTGCCCTACTAAAATGTTAGTACGACGGGGTTCGAGTCCCAACAAATCGTTCCTTCCGGTGCCTAGCTGCCATGCCACCCAAAGAAAGCATGAGGGCTGGGATACTGCCAGGTTGCCCAACCCTAGACAGGAAAGTTCAGAGGCAGAGTTCTGGCTCGAACCACAGACCTCTCGGTCATTAAATTCACGTTCTAACCACCTAACCATCTTACCTCCGCCTCAAGTCTCAACAAGGCTTGGAAGGACTACATGGTTTCTGGCGCGGTATGAATTACTCATGATTTGGCCACGCAGTAGCATACTGCCTTCCGATTTCTCAAATCATCATACCCTTTTTCGGTTCGGAGAATATTCCACTTAGCATATTTTTTGAATCAGTTGTGCAATTATATGCTGGATTATAGCGCACTACATCAATCATATCGATGGTATTTGCTTCTAATTTCCCAGTCCAACACCAACCAATCAAGCAACAAAGAACCCGACAACGACGCAATACAGATCACCAACCGACCAACCGAAAGAGAGGATAGTGGGTGGCGATTTCAACAATAATGTGGCCGTGGAACGCAAGAAATACAAACCACAACACAACACAGGTTATGATCGTACCAACCAGAATCCAATTACCATTCAGGTTACAGCGCAAAAGTTGCTGTTTGTAAACTATATAAACGCAAGCGCGAAGAGAGGGACTCCCCCTAACGCCCCACTGAAGTTGTCTCCTCGAATGGTGACAAAACGTCCGTCTATCAATTGCGATCTCTGATGTTCTTATGAGTAGTGTGTACCGTCAGCATCCAAAAAGAAACATTGTTGGCCTTTGTGTATTTAGTTAGATAATACGATGAAATCGAGAAATGCAGCGGGGGGTTAATTTGAGCTGCCTGTCACAATCGAGTTAATTTGCAAATTATCGCACTCCACCAACTGCATGCTGTCCAGCCTATCAAAAGCGTCCACTAGTATTGTCAATCAGTGCGACCGCTCACGTGCATCACAGCAAATTCGCCCAGTTTTTTGTGAACCAATCAAAATTGAACGAGCGATGTTCACCAACAACTCTGTCGACTATAAAACAGTCCAATGAGAAAGATGAATAACGTTCTGGAAAAATGCCTTTGCGGTTTTTACGCTACTACAGTCTGTTTGGGACGACATCAAACTATTCTCTCCCGTTCAGTAACATTTCAAACGTGAGCTGCGATCTACTGTACAACTATACTTCATACAACCGATGGGAGACCCTGCGCACGGATCCAACTATTATGTTATACCTGATCATCAACGTGGCAGGTGTCATTGGGAACAGTTTGATTATTGCTCTTCTACGAAAACGTACGCTTGGCGGACGATTACCAACCATTCTGTTCCGAGCTCAGTCCATTCTTGACCTTACCGTGAACCTGGAATCGATTGCTTTCGGAATATTCAGCGAACTTTGGAATGTCTCGTCTGATCCGCTTCTCAACCTGTGGATATGCCATCTCTGGCATAGTCAGTTTCTATTTTGGTTCAGTGTTCAACTATCGATTGGAAATCTTGTTCTAGTGGGAATGGAGCGGTTTTTGGCGCTATCTTTCCCCCTGCTTTATCAGAGATTAATCCCGCACAAAGTTGCACTCTATTGGATGTTGACAAATACAATCTACAACCTGGTTCTCGCATCGCCCAATATTCTAGAAACCCGGATTGATGATGGTTGCTGTGTTGGGCAGAAGCACATGGATTCTGTGAGAGGAATACTTCGAACCTATGCCATTGTATGGTTTTTTATGATATATTTGTTAGCTCTGATTTTGTTGATCTTGTTCTACGGCGGGGTGGTGCTGGCACTTCGCCAGTCTGTTGTGATTAGTCGTGCCCCGACAAGGTCAAAGGTCATGATGCGGTTCACACGGATGGCCATCGTTATCACCTTCGTGTACATCACCTGTGTCTCGTATGACGCTTTCGCCTACCTCGCAGGTCGAACTGGTTTGTGGTCGTATCAGTACAACACAGTGTGGCATCGGATAGGAATGCTGACTGTTTCGATCAATTCATCTGCAAACCCGTTCATCTACTACGCCTTTGTGTTGCGAGATTCTTGTAGACGAAACTTCGGCCTACACGGCTGTTCAGCTCGATCCGGCACAAACGTGGTCAATGTGTCGCAACCCAGTCCCCATTCGAACGGTTTTCGTGGAAAGCCTTGCCATGCGTCAGTCGATTCTTCACCGAGTATCCAACCGAAATTGAAGATGGAACCGTTGTAAATATTGATTGATTGTCATTGATTGTCAGGGATTTTTATTGAATACTGTCGACATGAACTTTATTACGTAAATTTTAAGATGTTTGACACGTGACGCTTTGGTTACCAGTAAGGAAAAGAATCATGCCCAGTCTGGAGTAGGTGGCTTAGTGAGTAAACTTCTTCAATCAGCTGAGCCAATCCGGTTCATTCAATTCTAACTATCGCCATTTGAGGCTTGGGGCAAGTCTTGTCGGTTAGGTGAAAACGCGTGAGGTCAACCAATCCTTGGCATGATCGATTGACTCGTGCATCGATGATTTTTATGGGCTCTCTAACAAAACCCCGCTGAATTTACATTTTGGGGGGACTTTTCGAACGGGGTCACATAACAGTTGAATCATCATCATCATCATCCTTGTGAGGTATAGTAACCGCGTTTTTGTCGTAATGACGTTGTAGCTCCCACAGTTTCGCTCACCGATAATTCGTGGAGGTGTGGTAGACAGCTGCGTATTGAGATCGGAAGCTGATAAATTAGTGTGTAAATACAGCACCTTAGGTGAACTGTCAAGTGGGAGAATTGGGAAGGGAGCTGTGCATTGAAGGCAACAGCTTGGATGCCCAAACGCCATTGAAAGCGCGACTGGACCATATCTGACAATGGGGTCCCCATCCAGGAAGACGGCAATGACCAGCGCAGCTGAGTTTGCTGGTAATGGCTTTCATAATTCGCTGCCAAGTCATCGTTTGACCGCCTCTGGCTATGAGGGAACGAATATGTTTACGAGCAACATACTATCCCCCAAACAATTATTCAGGAAGAGTATGGAGATTACAAAAGTGCTCTTTGTCGGGAAACGATAACCAAGAATGACCAAGCCATTACACCCTAACATAGTAAAATAGTTCGGTCGTTCAGGAAAGGACGACAGAAGACATTTGAAAAGACGCGGAATTTTTTTTGCCGGACACTACTTGTATGAACATAACGGGACCCCTCTTGTTCACTTTTCGCTGGATGTCAACGTAACCTGGGACTTGGTGTGATAAAAATTGATTACCAACTCCCAGTGTGATATTTTGATGAACCCAGTGGATTAGCAGCGTGATTTACCCACATTTAGAAAGGGTTAGGCGCCACTCATTGGTCCATGACAGATTCCATATCACTTGGTCACGTGTTGCCCGGCTACTCGAGTGATGACTTCTCAGATGGGAGTTTCACTCAGAGGTTGTTTTTTATTCATCTTGTGGGCGACTTATAACTTGTCAGTAGTAACTTGTTAGATTGGAAATCACCAAATCAGAGCGATGGAAATAACCTAAAAGTATTGACGTGTAAAACTACTCAGAGGGTTGCTGAAAATTCTTCAAAAGCCCAAGACCAGTTTCGCCCTTCTTGGGGCTCACCAGGCAGACACAGTCCCTGAGTTTCCGTCAATCTTATGTTCTACGAAATTAGCGAAATACACTCATTTGCATATCAAATTGGTTTTGCGCAAGACTTATCTGGAACCCAGCTGTATCTCTCGTTTGTGACGTTTTCAGGTAACTGAATGTACTGTACCAGGGCGCCTCATATTTCAGTTGGTACGATATTCAAGATATTCCGATACATGTATGGACGTAATATACTACTCATTAGGATGTTGATTTCGCTGATTTCGCCCTTTTTGTGCTCATCAGTCACACTCAGCCCCCAAATTTCCTTCAACCTCACTTTATACTTGAACTCAAGCTAGTCTGATTGTTTCAGTGTCGAATACCTTCGTGAGCAGTTTGATACCTTCGCCAGCTTGAATCAAGCCCCCGGGTGGATCTACGTGTGTTTCATGAGATAGCCAACTTCCGACGCATACATACTTGCTTGCGTGTAAGCACAAGTTCTGATCATTCCTCAAGTTTGTTTGGGTGGGACTGAACAGAAATCGAAGACCGCGTGCGCACTGAGGTCAACAAAGTCTTCAGATATTGAATAACCCGCAATCTATCAACAGTTGCGTTCGGGCAAATTCGAGTCAATGAAATATTAAGCGATGCTAGTAATCCAGAGGGCTGGTGTGGGTGAACGTTTGAAACTGAAGACTGGACATCATGGTGACTGGAAAGCGGGCACCATATCCTTACATATCTTCAACGCGCATCGACGAGTACATTAAAGACTCGGATTTTGGTTCGACATCGAACGCACTGGCATACGATCTTCGGAAATACTTGTAATGTGAAGCTGAGAGTGCCGGACGGATATAACAGTGCAGTGTGCTCTCCCAGTCGCTATCTGTAGGTTTCAGACAATTACAAAACAATGGCCTGTGTCATAGAAGTAACACTCGAATGGCGAGGTTACCGAAAATTCCTCGACAGCTCACGACTGGTTTCGCCCTTTTGGGAGCTCTTCAAGTAAGTGCGCAGTTCCCGAGTTTTGTTCATTCTCACGTTTTAGCCAAACTCAAATTGGACAGATTCTTACGAGTACTCACAGGTGTACACGAATATGGTTTTGGCAGAGACTCAGGTAATCCCAACCGAATCTCTCATGTATGATGTTCCATTTGAAACGAAACGTGAGGCCGCCTGATGCAGCACATTTAGTTAAACAATATCACAAACGAGAGATATTCCAGAAGGTTCTTTCTAAATCCACATCATTGATAAAATTGACGAAAAACGAGTACGACAGTTCACTATTGATTTTTAAATCCCGTCAGCTCCTAAGATGGTCAGGATCTACGGGTTGCTTACGTGGAAGCCGCACTGGAACCATAAGTTTGGTCAAAAATTAGGATAACACTACCGTTGTAACGGTAATACTACTGATGGGGGAGGTATGCGAGTAGTATGGTTTCTTCTTGTAAATTCGCTGTGCGTCTCTTGAAAAGGGTGATCTTTTGCGGAATTTGTGTAGTCGCTCTATAGCATTTGCTTGCATTTGAGCAAGTCAATGAATATCCACGAAAGTTCAGGAAGACGCGTTCAAGAGAAGATGGATGTTCAGTTTTTGTAAATAAGATGCATATGAAAGTTTTGCTTCCCTGTCCAATAGTCTGTAACCGGTCAGTAGGCATTTTCTAATGAATAACTCCTCAGCGGCGGCCTTCTTCCTTTCACCGTGAGTATTCTCAGAACCTCTCTTGTTTATACATTCTGACCCTAAGGAAGGGTATGACTGGTAGTGGGCTGTCGAACAGTTCTTTGTCAATCTTTTTAGTGGTATCCTGCGGGTCCACATCTCATTTTATCAAATTGGACCAGTATTTTTCATCCTCCAGTTCTACTCAATGCCGTCTCCCAAAGGCGATCAGTTCAACATGATGAAGTTCGTGTTTTGCCTTCATTCCTCGAACCGTCACGTTTTGCACGATCTGTTAATCTCCGAGCTTGGCGATTGGCTTGCAAAGGAGATATGGTCAGGGCTTGGTCGGCAATCAGATCTGATCAGTCACCACTATTTAGACACTTTTGGACAATAGAAGAAAAACCAGTCAAAAGAATCAACCACCGAGTAATTTCCTGGTTGTAATTTTCTATTTACTTTGGGAAGACGGGATTCGATTGTTCATTGTGCCTGCACCTGAGACGCACGTTTCTGTGAGATTAGAGGTTTGCTACAGTCAGACATCACGATCAAAGTGAGCGATTTTAGTGAAGCAGACCTTAGACTGGGTTTTCGATCGATCGATCCTCTGGAAATCATAATCGGGTGAATGGACACAGTCCCCTGGTTCCCTCGACTTCGAAGCACTGCAGAGCGCCTCACAAACTCTTGGCCATTAGTTTTAAAACACAACCGTGCGACCACAAGCGTTTGATCAATATTGTGATTGATTTGCAAACGCTTATCGTATATCGTAGCGAATGAAGCATGAGGCGTCCTGGTGCACCACATTCAGCAGTTGCCTGGAAACATCACAAACGGGAGATTCAGCTGGGTTCCAGGTGAGTCTCTCTCAAAACCCGATTCGTTTGCAAATGAGTTCATTCCGCTAATTTCGCGCAATTTGGTTTCAAGTCGAACGTAAAGTTGACGGTTGGCCTACCTGATGAGGCCAAACTGGAGGGGCGAAACCGGTTGTGGGCTGTCGACGAATTTTCATCAACCTAATGAGTAGTGCATTATGTATATACGTGTGTCGCGACATCTCGAATATTGTACCATGAGGCGGCCTGGTGCATCAAATTCAGCAGTTGCCTGGAAACATCACAAACGAGGGATTCAGCTGAGTTCCAGGCCACTCTCTCGAAAAAAAGACTAAATTTGTTTGCAAATGAGTGCATTTCGCTAGTTTGAATCATTGTTCGAACGTCTGGCCAAAGTGCCTCTCTGGTCAGTAAACGAATGCTAGTAAAGAGCTAAAATTTTGAAAGCTTCCTCATTCGCCTCTTCTATGTCTGCCGCGATTTACGGCGAATAAAACCGCCTGATATATGTTTGAGCTAGCTAAGGGAAGGTTCCTCAGAATATTTAGGCGCCCGTCCAGGAGACCAAAGTGACTCCCTGAAAAGTCATTCGAGTGAAATTGTCGGTCGCAAGATTGTTCGAACACTTTTCATCGATGAGTTTTCCAGAAACGAAACAAATACTTTAGAACGGGTTGCTGACCGTGTGATATCTTGCTGTGTGAGTTTGCTAAGCTAAACCTTCACTAATTCCATTGGTTCACACCCTGAAATTGCCAGTTTAACGTTATGTGCTTTCTTCCGATTGCATGATTTCCGGTGAAATAATAGGTTAAATCACAAAGTCCCACAAAATTGTTAGACAGAATCTCGCACCAAAACTGCTTTGCCGCTCTCATGTGGGTGCTACTACAGCCCAGAAGCCTACCCCGCATTCCAGTGGCCAGAAAATTGATCCGCTTGCCGGTTCAGCATCAAGGTGAACTCTGATTGGTTGGAAGGCTAACCCAGCAACCAATCGTGATTCAGTATCTGCGGTTGCCAATGCCGCGTCCAGAAGTAGTCAGAATCTCCAGAATGTTGTTCTCATACATTCTAATTTCTGTACCTGTGTTTTTGATGTTTTTGAGCATTTTCCACGATTTGTTCATTCTTGGTAATCCTTTTGCAAAAACGCGAGCTTGGGAGCCTGAGACCGAGAATTGTGCTGAGGCATTACCGTTATTACACCAACCACATTAAACCGCAGCACACTCTCCGAAAAGGGGACTTCCTGAAAAATGAGTTACTGACTTGGGACTGTCTTCAAATTCACCAAGGGCTTGCCGCTAAAGTTCGAACAGGGCACAGGACAATGCACGGAATCGAATATGGGATATTAGACACAATCGGTTGAGTAGAAAAGACTCCCTAGTGGATACACAGTCCCCTTTGTAAGGTTTGCCTTTGCCTAATGTTACTCACTACTCACAAAACAAAACTATCTGGCAGATAGCTTGTCCGAGGGGGAAGCAAAATACTTAGTCCTGAACTTCACCGATCAAAAGCAAATAAACGAAACGGAGAATACCATGACGTGCGAATCACTTAATCCCTTTTTTGTGTACAAGGAATCTGGAGATGGATGTCGGAGTTCGGGTTTTAAGCGCTATCAACCAATGCGACGTTGATAATGTCTTGAAATCAGTCCCTCTCCAATCACCCAATATAAGTTGGATTCAAACGATAAATGGTCTCCGCTGAATTATCGGTGGTTTACAACTTGTTTCGTCACGGTTATCATCTCGTAAGTGAATTATTGATCGGTTTAAAACGGGCAAATCGCTTTTATCCTGAAAAAACTCATTCTGTGAACTTTACACCGCAGTATCCAGGCTACTTCGTTGCGTGATTTTCAATTCACCACTGTTTGATGTTAACAGGGCAAATTTGATTGATTGAGCTGCCAGTTGCAAAACCACACATTACTGCTACGTTGGTTGACGCTCCGAATGCAGTTGTTACTTGATTGTCCTATTCATGTAGCATGACAGATTGAATAGTACTCAGAATTTCCTTTTCGATCGATTTCTAAGCTTCTATTCACCAAAGTGGATTTGTTCACGCTGCTCACGAACAGATCTGAAAAGCGCTAGATTAGCAGAGTGAAGGTCATTCAGCGTCTCTGTTTGTCATCGTTAGGATATTAGATTTGATGAATACCAATCATTCGCTTGGAAAATGTTTGTGGCCGATTGAATAGTCATCATTTTACAGAGAAGCACAGGACAGAGTTGGAAATGTGGACATTTTGAGACGCCACATCGAGTGGCGATCGATAAATTGGAAATCGCCAAGCATCCCAGCGTGAATAGAATAGACGGAGTAGAACTGGTAGGTGTCTCTTTGATCAGCCGGGATCCATTAAACCGTCCCCTTCCCAACTCCACTCCACTTGTCCCTCAAAGCACTAATAAATGTCTGTTTTGCCAGAATTACGCTGATTAAATAAGTCGTGTGCACTTGGTAAAAATAAGTGTAATGCAAAAAATGACTTATCGTTTGAGGACAACTGTTGAGAGTTCCTGAGTGAAGTTACGGACGCAATACGTGTTTTTTCCGCCGTATGACTGCTGCACGTGTTCCGTAGTTTCCTGTGGAGACCTGTGGAACTCGGCTGGTTGGCTTCCTGACCTGTGGGCCGAGTTGTATGCCTATCTATTTTGTGCCATGTGAAGAGAGGGGTGTCCCTTCGTGTTTGATGTTTGCACGAACATGACCTGATGTGTTCGTAAGCCCGTCGAGTGACGCAGGTGGTAGCCGAGCAAACAAAAATGGATGGGAAGTTGTAGTGTGCGTTATCTAGGCTAAGATTGCGAGTTGGACAGGAATAGCCACTTGGTTTGAGTGTTTGTGACGTGTGTTCTAGTTAGTGAGTGGCCGCTACATATACTCACCACATCAAAGTGTCCAAACAGAAAAATCATAGCAGCAAAATGCGATTTCAGCATGAAGACGATCTGTCGTAAATGTGAGTCATCCTCACGGCAGTGAAGCATCGGTGTTGAACACTGATATCATGCTGTCGATGATGATGATGATGATGATGATGATGATGATGATGATGATGATGATGAACCAACAAACAGGAATTTCAGACCGACACTCCGCACTGACCAAGTCGGTTAGGACTAAGAAATCGCACGAATCGGTTTTCCGACTGTCCGGAAACGGATCCACCTCGGTGAAACATTGTTCGTTCTTTATGGACGTAATACAACACTCATAAGGTTGCTGATTTCGACACTTCGACAGCCCACGATCGGTCTCGCCCTTCTCGGGGCTCATCAGGTAGTCACAGTCCCTGAGTTTCCGTCAACCGTATGTTCTACTTCAAATTGCGCGAAATTAGCAAAGGACACTCCCCTGGAACCCAGCTGAATCTCTCGTTTGTAATGTTTCCAGGCAACTGCTGAATGTGCAGCACCAGGCCGCCTCCTGCTTCACTTGGTACGATATGCCAGTCGCCTATGAATGCCATAAATGTGGGATTCAACTGGGTTCCCGGAAGTGTCTTGCAAAACCAAATTGGTTCACAGATGAGTGTGTTTCGCTATCGCTCATTTTGAATCAATCTGGAAATGTTTGGGATCGATTGGGTAGTCAACGTTTCAAAATGGTTTGGTAGACAACCGGGTAATTTATTGATTCTCATGTGTCGATGCGTTTTGCGAGAGTTTTCCTCGAAGCATCGATTATTTTTCGAGCCGTCGTCATCCCATATTCGCGACTTGAACAGATTACTATTAAACAAAAGTTTGCCGGCACTCCACGTCTTTTGAGTTTCATATCACCCTCCCCAGATGTGATTTCTTCTGTTAGAAAGATAAATAAAAATATAGCCTGATTGCTTCAAGAAGATTCTGAGATTTTGACGACTTTTATAGGTGTAATACATTGCAAAGACGGACCACTCGCGCCTCTTCAAGCATTATGCTCGACGAGATGGTTCAAGTAGTTAGAGAGCGAATTTACTGACCGGGGGGTCCGTGGTTCGAACCCTGTCTAGGCTTGGACAACCCGCCCTCGTGCTTCCCTCAGGTAGCATGGCAGCTAGGCACCGGAAAGGTGTTACAGCGGAACGGGTACAGAGCAGTCCACTCCGTCTGGTAAAGCATGGTGGGAGCAATGTTGACTTTCACCGAGGAAGGATGGGTTGGGAAATGGTGGGTCCTAGAAAAAGCAAGTTCAGATTGCCCAACGGTAGACCACCAGAAAATCATCTAATGAGATTTAAAAACAGACCGACCTTACATCAAGAACCCGATATTCATGTCCATGAAAAGCCTACTTCAAAGCTATCACCTTGATAGATCTCTCACCGCCTGCCATACCGAACAAAAAGAACCGCTCAGAATCAACCAACTGATTGAGTCTACGTCCCAAACCTGGGGTTTGAATCCTTCACGCTCCAACTGCTCTCAGTCGCGGCCATGCACCGTAAAATCCGAACATACTCTACCAGACCAGGTGCGCCTTTTTACGCGTCCTATTTATGAGACAGACGATCAGTACCTGGTGGGCGTATTCAAGGTCTGAACAGAACAAACTGAACAGATATGTACACACCGCGTTTACCAGATTCTGATCACGGACAACTGTTACTTGTGTGGTATCATTCTCTTACCATTTGGAAAGGTCAAGCGGACCACATTCGGACAAGCAGACAGCGTGACGTGACTGAACACGACAAATGGATGTTTGACAGTTTGATCAAAGTTAGTCTACCGTGCAAACCATGGGCTAGGTCGTAATGCAATCTAAAATCTAAACTTGATAGTTTAACAACAAAGAGTGATGAATTTTATTTAGGTTCCAAAACCTTGTATCAATCGAAAGAGTGGATGATTCTCCAAGCAAATGTCACTCCAAACAGAGGAAGAATGAGGAGATGGGGAAGCCACAAAAGAATCATTTTAGTGTGAGGTAATTATCCAGTTCGTCTCGCCGCCCCTACATTTCCGCTGATGAAGACTTGTCTGAAAAAGTGTCGTATCTAGACACACATCAAAAACTGTGCCCAACACGTTAATCGTCCGCCCCATCCAATCACGAGAGAGCACCGTCGGTTTTCCACACATCGACTTTTTTTTCGATCGATAAATGTACGTGATCACAGCACGTGTGATATTCTATCCTCGTATTCGGTATAATATTGATTTTACTGTGCGGCCAATGGATGGATGTTGATTAGACTCCTACTGCGACACCGACCGCTTGTCTTGTGTACCAGTCTGACGTTCAATTTAGAAAAAGAAAACGCCGTACACTGTCATTCCTGTTTGGTTAGTCTATGGTATACCTATTAGGATAGTGTTTTCTAAACCGATCGTGGGCTGTCGAACAGTTTTCAGCAACCTTGTGAGTAGTTTCCCTTATTAGACTACACTGCGCTATCTCGAATATCGTGCCAACTGAAACATGAGGCGGCCTGTATGCAGCACATTCAGTTGTAGAATATCGTAAACAAGAGATTCAATTGAGTCTCTCGTGAAAACCGAATTGAATTGCAAATGAGTGTATTTCTCGAAAACAGTTTAATTTGGGTTCAAGTAGAACATAAGTTTGACGGAAACCCGGGGACTGCGCCTACCTGATGAGACCCAAGAAGGGCGCAACCGGTCGTGGGCTTTCGAAGAGTTTTCAGCAACCTTGTGAATAGTTTCTTTATGTCCTAAGCCCCGTTACCTCCCAATCACGGCCACCTATCGAATACAGCTGAGCTTGATCGGCTTTGTCGGAACAGCGTTCTAACTGGTGCAAAGTTGGTACATTCACTCAGGGGGGAACAGGTAGAATAACGTTGCTTGCCTCCAGGTTTTAAACTATCTTGACCACTTACAGTTTGACTGTGGATGGTTGCCGAAGTTGTAGAATATACGTTCACATCATTCTTTTGCGAACGGTCATCCTCGTGTCTTTTGGTTATCCCACACCGGACTGGACTTGAGTTTCTCCCTCAATGGAACTCATCAACAGTTCTGGGTTGGAGCTCCGGGCATCTGACGCGCGAAGCGAGCGTGTTACCTGCGCACGCTGGAAGAATCTGAAATATCACGCCTAATTAGCTTTACTAAGAACAAAACTCGATTCGGCAGAACAAAAGATTCCCGGACAGGTGGACAACTGCTCAGACGTGGGAGATGTGAACGCGACTTACAATTTTCACTACCTTGACGATGGTATGTCTCGAGTTATATAATGTCCTCTTCTAGATGAGATGATTGTCTACAAGGAATCCGTTTACTTGAGCTTGTTCACTATTCAGTGGAAAAACGAATGAACAATCAAAACGAAACTTTTACCGCCTGTAATCAGTGGGAATATGCTTACCGAATCTATTTCTACCGAATCAAGCAAGAACACGATGTGATTGTCCGCAACAACTTGGTAAAACGATTTCTCGGGGTACGTGTCAAGTTCGACCCCCATTTATTGTTAGTTGATGACTAGGAATCTGATTTGTCCGTATTAAAATGCTTGCCCGTCCTCCGTGTGAAAAAACACGTCTTCAACGTCGATATTTTTGTCTAAAAGTTGAAATCTATGGCTTTTGGGTATGGTGATTCCAGCATATTTCTCATTAGTGTGCTCATTGGTCAGAGGCAACTTGAGTTTCTCCTGCACCTGTAAGCTAGAAATGAAAAATCCCGTGTTCTTTTAGAATTACACGATTTCGGCCACCGGACGGAGATGACCGCGCCGGACAGGTCTCAGGTGCATTAAGTATGCCGCTATCATGCGGTTTTTTTGTCCAAAAGTGATTTTCTGAGCGAGATGTTGGTTCTTTTGGGTCACCCGCCCCCGTAAGCCGTCCTTCCGCGCTTAGCCCAAATCCTTGGGTTCCTTCCTGTGAGACTGGGAATGTAGATCTCTGGGAGATATTTGATACTTCTGAGTGCTATCTTGCCGTCCGTGGCAAGTCAGAATTATCCAGTGCTGTTTTCAACCTGAGAACTTTGTGGACTCCGCTGTGGAAATGAGGTTAGAAATTTCCCTCTCCGGTGTCATCATTTCAAAGCTTTTCATGGAGGTAGCCACCAGCGGTGAATTACTACGAAACTTTGCACCACTGATCCAGAGTAGTACGAACTTTGAAGCTGCCTTCCCTTTCCTCAAGGCCGTTACACAAAGGTCATTGTTTGTCCAAGGTCACTCGACATGTGGTGAAACTATGAGCAGTTCAGCGACACAACGCCTTCTTGAGACGTATCAGATAGATCAATGAGGATGCGATGCATACCCGTCTAGTCAACACTACCAACCCGTTCCGAATTTTTTCTTCAATTTGTGAATATTTGTGTGCAGTGAATGGCACAACTCATTTAAATCGTTTTTGATTTCATTACGGCTGGAAATGGTGCCATCGATTACCTCGGTCATACACACCAACACCTCCCCCAGGACCTGTATAACATCTGAATACCCCATTTTAGTCGGCTTTACAAAATACATAGACGAGGATATCCACCTGGAACGACAAATGTTTGGGCAAGTCAGGAATTTGAGTAGATTCTTCGAGTTCTCATCAATATTGATGAAACTGCCTAGTTCTGACTGCAACTCACGGGCGAATCACACAGAACTTCGTTACGTACGAGCGTTTTCTGCTCTCACTTGGAAGAACCATTATAGTGTAGTGGTGAAATTTGAGTTTTTGCAACAGTGGGATTCTCTAATGAGGTGTACTCAAATTTAGAGGCCCCTTTTAGCGGAATTCCCGTAGGAGATAGCGTTTTTTCGACGAAGTGAACAACAGACACAAAACACGGTTTTCAGTGGACAAAATAACTCAGTTCACAGGTCATCCTAAGTAATGAATATTTGATTACCGACGGCTCTTCGCTATGTATCTCTGCTGGTGCCCTTGTAGTGTGGTGGCCGGCTCAAGTTAGTGCCCGTGTGATTTCCTGTTTTGGCACAAAGCTGTGAAGACGGCCAATATGGTGAACATATTTCATATTGATCCAGCTCCTTTCGCCTCAGCGTTTTTGTTTGGTCACGTGATGATTTGAATCCGTGAGTGGCTGTCAGCCAAACCGAAATCGGATATCGCATGCTTGTGTTTGCGACCCAGAAGAAGTGTGGGAGGTGTACTCTGGTGTCGGCGAATCCGTAACGAGGCAGATCGAGTGAACGGTTGTGCAACGGAGACTTCTATGAAAGTACGTGTAAAACACCCTAGGCTGCTTTGTTTTGATAGGAAGTGGGAACAATTTTGTACAAAAGTGGATCCAGTTCACGTAGCTACATCATATTCCTGTTCACCATCTTCACTCGATTCGATCCAATCCTCTCGAGTTGCTGGTCAGTGGTGTACATTTTAACAAGTTTCAAAGTATGTAGAAAAAAACTGAGGTGTCACTTCCTGTCTCCAGGGCTCAAGTGCACAACGCAGGTTAGTCAGATAAACATTGTGCTGGCTTATCTAGCCGGAAAAACAAATCGCATATCTTGCCTACTACCGACGAGTCGACGTTCTCCAGTCAACTTGTAGGGGAGGTAATGCGGCGTGGAAAGTTAATGGAGAAGCTGATTAACTTGATGGGACACAAGATTGCTGAAATACCTTCAACAATCACTCACCGCCGTCGACCGTGTTGGGGCTCATCAGGTTGGCACATCCTTGAGATTCCGTCAGCATAGCGTTCTGCTTGAACCCGAATTGTACGCAGAGGACAAACTGCACTCGCTTGCGAAATGCATTGACATTAAAAGGGGACCACGATGAACCTCAGCAGAATCCCCCAGTCCATGGCACCCTTCAACAGAATGTGCTGTACAGAGACCGACGATTCCCTGGATATCATTGTGCTTTTCCGGACGGGTGTAACGGTTATACTACTGATGGGGGGCATGCGAGTAGTATGTGTTGTTCTAGAAAATTCGCTCCGCGTTTCTTGAAAAGGGGAGACCTGTTGCGGTTTCGTGGAGTCTCTTTGCTTGGATTTGAGCAATGAATGATTGGGCCAATGAATATCCAGGAAAGTTCAGGAGAAGACGGATATCCAGTTTTTGTGAATAAGATGCAAACGAGAGTTTTGCTTGGATTGAGCAATGAATGATTGAGGCCAATGAATATCCAGGAAAGTTCAGGAGAAGACGGATATCCAGTTTTTGTGAATAAGATTCCAACGAGAGTTTTGCTTCCCTGTCCAATAGTCTTTAACCAGTCAGTTGGTATTTTCTAATTAACTCCTCAGCGAAGGCATTCTTCCTTTGACAGGTATCAATACAGTTAAGTTCGCCGGAATGCAGTGCACACATCAGGGCTGGCTAAAGTAGATTTGGTTCATGTGGCCCCAAATTTTTCAAGTTAAGGTGACTCGGACAAGGGTTTCACTTTCTCCTAGTCGACCAAACCGCCGCGGTTGCCCCACGCATCGATCGAGCTTAGTGCAGACACATTCTCAGATTCAAGATAATAGCAGTCACAGTAATGAAGGGTGACAACACTTGGTGATTTTCTCTGAGTAATGAACGATCTTCATCCACGGTACCCTCTTCAGCTTAGGAGATCCAAGTGAATTTCACGAGAATTCTCCATAAAAGCTTTACAAGAAAAAGCTAAATAGACTGTGTGATGCGATAGTAAAGCATATCGTATGCGTCCATCTTCAACCACATGTGTAATTTAAAGTTCAGGCTTCTCCACTTTCCTTTATAAAAACCCCTCCCAAGAGATAATCGAATCATTGGGATATAGGGCTGCTAGCTTCCATTAAAACTCGGTGCATGAGTTCGCGAGCACACAAAGATGACCCGGCTTCAAATAAATACCAGAAAATACCTTTCTATTCGATCGCTATGACTGGTACTCAAACGAGGGTGCTGATGACTCATCGCACAAGGTCTTTGCGTCATTGATTAACTCCTACAAGCCATTATTCTGCTCGAAAAAAGATCTCTATGAGGGCTTCCGACTGCAAAAGATTTCGTGAGCGATTTCCTGGTCCGACCCCAAGTGTCGGGTTAGTATTAGTCGACAGGGTGCATCGCACCCTCAGTCGCCTCTGGGTTGTGATGCTGACGAAATTCCCGGAGTGTGCTGATGTCACTTTACCGGGCGATAGGTGATACTAATAGCAAGTTCTGATTTATCGACTGGTTCTACTCAACTACAGGCCTTAACAATCTCGGAAGATGAAACTATCGATGACGTTCAAGCTCCATCGTGAACAGTTGATGCCGCACAAACGTAGGATCACCTGGAAAGCATGATAGGTTGGTTTGCAATAAAGAATACCAGAGTAAAAGCGTGGTCTGGCCAGACTTGATGTAACGCCTTCATCGTGGAAACTCTTGTTCGGCCCCATCGCTGTCCGCTGTGGAAGTGATTGGGAGCGATTTGACAATGTTGTATCGTCTATTCGTTACCCTACACCGAGGCCGCCAGACTAAACGATAAGGGGAAGACAGCGAAACCTGGATACGGCTGTATTGTCAGGACAAAATATACAGCGATTCTTCGCAAATATATAGGATGACTAAAGGGCCAAATATGTTCCTTCACCTGTTCGTTCTGTACAACCAGTGGCGATGTTCCGGTCGTGAACACTTTCAGCACCACACCACCGACCGTTTGTTGCTAAGCCGTGTTTGATGTGCTCTGCCAACACACTGATGTGCTCTGCCAACACACCGGAACGTGTCATACCGATGATGACCTTGGGGATGTCATTCTCTGCACACCTGCTTTTTTCGTCTCTGGGCCCGTCCTGACAGCGGACGACACTCAAATCAGAGTTTAGTG